>NC_091986.1:42024864-42138513 GCF_044704955.1 Pristiophorus japonicus | reverse complement strand
ATAGTACATAAGAACATAAGAAATAGGAGCAGGAATAGGCATTTTGGCCCATCGAGCCTGCTCTGCCATTCAATAAGATCATGGCTGATCTTCTGCCTCAACTCCACCCTCTCGCCCTATCCCCATATCCCTTGATTCCCTTTGTTCCCAAAAAATTAACGATCTCTGTCTTGACTATATGCAACAACTGAGCCCCCACAGCCTTCCAGGGTAGAGAATTCCAAAGATTCACCACCCTCTGAATGAAGAAATATCAGTCCTAAATGGTTGCCCTCTTATTCTGAAACAGTGACCTCTGGTTCTAGACTCTCCAGCCAGGAGAAACATCCTCCTGCATTTACCCTCAATTTAATGGGCTGCATTTTCAGCTTTCCTATTTTCGGGGCGATAATGTGGCGATGCGGGAAAGTTAATGACCGGGAATATTTTGAGCTTTAGTATTTATGGGCCCAAGGTTCGGCCTCAGTTGCTCCTGATTTTTTGGAGCAACTGGTGTAGAACGGAGGTATCTTAGAAATTCAAATTCTCGGCATTTAGTTTGCTCCAGTTCTAGTCAGTTAGAACAGTTTCACTTTGGAACAGAATTTTTTTTTCAAAAGGGTGCGTGTCCGGCCACTTACGCCTGTTTTCAAAGTTTCGGCAGTGAAAACTTACTCCAAACTAACTTAGAATGGAGTAAGTGAAGATTTTTGTACGCTCGAAAAAAACCTTGTCTACACTTTAGAAAATCAGGCGTAGGGAATGGTGGGGGGGTTTAAAGGGAAGTTTACAAACATTAAACACTTCAGTTTTACAAATAAAGAGCCATCATCAATAATAAATGATAAAAACATCAATAAATCAACCAATAAAATCAATCAAAAAAAATTAATAAGAAATAATTTTTTAAAAATCAATAAATAAAACATTTTCTACTTACCGACTGCAGCACCGGGAGCCCTCCAACAGCGTGCTGGGATGCCCCCCACAGTGTGTCTCTGTCAGTGTCTCTATCTCTCTGTCTGTCTGTGTGTCTCTCATTCTCTGTCTGTCAGTGTCTGTGTTCTGACAGCGAGGGGAGGGGGAGGAGGGGCATAGAGGAAGAGACATGGGGAGGGGAGGGAGGGAGGCAGAGGGGGAGGGATGGGGGAGAAGGGGGAGGGAAGGGGGGAGAAGGGGGAGGGAAGGGGAGAAGGGGGACGGGGGGAGAGAAGGAGGGGAGGAGAAGGGGAAGGGGGAGGAGAAGGGGAAGGGGGGAGGAGAAGGGGAAGGGGAGGGAGGAGGAGAAGGGGAAGGGGGGGAGGAGGGGAAGGGAGGGGAAGGGGGAGGGGGGGGAGGAGGGGGGAGGGGGGGGGGAGGGGAGGGAGGAGGCGCTGAACGGGGCCGGGCCCGGCCGGGCCCAAGACTTCGGGCAGGGCCCGTCCCCAGCACCAGATTTACAGGTAGGTGGCGTTGGGTCGGGTCGGGTCCGGGGTCCAGGGTCGGGAGCGCGGGTCGGGTCGGGTCAGGGGGAGCACGGGTCCGGTCCGGTCCGGGGGGGAGGGGGGGGGAAGCGGGAGTCGGATCGGTGTCGGGGTTGGGTCAGGTCCGGGGGTGGGGGGGAGAGGGGGGAAGCGGGAGTCGAGTCGGGTCGGGAGAAAGCAGGAGCCGGGCGTGGGAGGCAGCCTTACGCACGCAGCCCCAGTGAGGCCATTCGGCCAGGGCTAGGGGCTGCGTGCTTCGTGCCCCTCCCACATAGTTTTGGGCGCCTGGAGCTACTGCACATGTGCGCCCACTGTAGCGCGCATGTGCAGAGGTCCCGGCACTGTTTTCAGCGCAGGGACCTGGCTCCACCCCCTACAGCTCGTGCTGCGCCGCGCCCAGCTCCAGAGGACCAGCAGGGAGCCGGAGAATCTGTAAGTTATTTTAGGCGCACTTTGTGGCGAGAAAAACGGGCGTCCAGGTCGGGGCTGCGACGTTCTAGGTGCGGCCCGAAACTTGGGCCCTGAGTTCGGGCATCTGGGCCCTGCATCGGGGGGTACAGCACTAAGGGAGGCATTGTACACCTCTCTTGGCGCAGGGAAAGGAAACTCCCGAACTAAAGAGCCAGCCAGGCTGCGCTCCGAGAGAGGCCTGGGGGTGGGGGGAGAGAGGAAAATCTAAAAAACCCATAAAAACATTCCTAAAACATTGCCCACGCCACCGCAACACGAATCGCACAAAAAAATTATAACAAAAAACATTTTTACTTACTTTTGGAGTACTTTATCTTCCTCTTTGCCGCCGACATGGCTGGACCGCTCTGATCTCCCAGACGGTCATTGCGGGCGCACTGCTGGGCGGACGGGTCGGGCAGAAGCTCAAACATGCACCGCTGTCGCAACCCGGCGCAGCTCTTCCCGGCAGTGCTGCTCAGTGCCGCCGTAAAACCCCATCGGAGGATCGCGGCGGGGCGTTGGAGACCTCACCGCCGCCTTTCATGTCGCTGTGGGGCGAAATCCGGAACGCAAAGGACCGGAAAATCCAGCCCCGTATGTTTCAATGGGATCACCTCTCATTCTTCGAAACTCTAGGGAATGTAGGCCTCAATCACTCCTAATAGGACAATCCCCCATCCAAGGAACCAGTCTTGTGAACCTTCGTTGCACTCCCTCCTTCCTTAGGTAAGGAGACCATAACTGTACACAATATTCCAGGTGTGGTCTCACCAGGGCCCTGAATAATTGTAGTCAGGCGCCTTTAAATTTGTGCAACAAAAATTAATTTGTACATTGCATATAAGAACTAGTTGTCCATCAAGATGTACAAGAAGCAAACATGTAGGCAAAATCAAGGATTCTATTTTGGACAGGTTGCTACATCATGGGCCATAATTTATGGCCCCTATGACTGGGTATAAGGGGCGCCCGTAAGGCCGGCTTTTAAAGAGTATTAAAAAACAGAACAATAAAATGTTAGCAGTAATTTATAGATGTAAAAACTGGTGAAAAGGGTACGTGTATTTTTAGCCCCTTTAAAACATGTAAATTTATTTTTCAAAAAATCTACTTTTTGTTTTAAATATTTAATTAAATGCCATTTTAATTCATTTTAAATATGTAATTTTTTTTATTTATTTGATGTGTGGATGTATTTTTGAGGTATTCCCATTCATGTTTATGGGGATTCTGTACATACGGAATCTCCAAGTATGAATGGGGATTCTCTTCTTTCATTGGTCGGGCCGGCCCATGTGATCCATGGGACGCTTGTGAACTGCCTGCACCCCTGAGATATGTGGGCCTCTACCCGTGGGTACCCAGAGAGGCCCAGGACCGCGAATCTCCGTACCTCCTGGACCAGGTACACGGGCATTCTATTTGCGGATCGGAGGCATTACCCCGCGGGAAGCCTCCAACCGCAAGTTCAGGGCTATTGTTATCTTGTTCTTTATTACTGATAGAATACGTCTAGTTTTACAGGACCTTACTTATTTTGATAAAGATCAGAACTAATTCGCCTGTCTCTCATTTGTTTTCTCACAGCCGAGTTGTTTCGGATATCCTGTCAGCATCTTTTTCATTGTGGTCAATGAATTCTGTGAAAGATTCTCCTACTATGGAATGCGAGGTACTTTCAGTTTGGCAAGCGAAGGATTCCACATAACCTTAAAGAAAATTGGTGTCTCTCAGCCCTCCTTTGTTGCTACGCTATATGGGGTTGAGAAAATATTTGGTGTAGTGTTAGCTTATGGAACAGTAAAGATGCTGCCTATAATCCTTTACCCTAATTCATAACGTGATTGAAGATGAGCTTCCACACAAAATCTTTCCAACGAGCCTCTGACCAGTGACAACAGCAACTTGTATTTATACAGCGCCTTTAACCTAGTAGAATGCCCCAAGGCCTTTCACCGGAGTGTGATCAGACAAAATTTGACACATGCGCACCACCCTGGAGCATGGAGCGATTTGAACATCAAAGATGAGAATTTTAAAATCGAGGCCTTGGAGCCATGTAGGTCAGAGAGCACAGGGTGATGGGTGAACACAACTTGGTGCGAGTTAGCATACGGAGCAAGCAGAGTTTTTGGATGTGTTAAAGGTTGCGGAGGGTGGAAGGTGGGAGGCCGGCCAGGAGAGCGTTGGAATAGTCAAGTTGGAATAGTTAAATCTAGAGGTAACAAAGGCACGGATGAGGGTTTCAGCAGCAGATGAGCTGAGGCTGAGGCGGAGACGGCAGCCTGGACACACGGAGTTACAGAACAACGTAGGAATGGAACCCGCTTTATGCTATTAATGATATGTAGCAATTCAGTTCACTAACTTCCTGTTTTAGTAAAGGTGAAACCTTTGTTAATGAGTATTATGGTCTGACATGTCTGTGTTCTGTGTCTTCTTTATCCAGCGGTGCTTGTCCTGTATTTCCGCTATTTTCTGCGCTGGGATGAGGATCTCGCGACGGCTGTTTATCACGCCTTTGTTGCTCTGTGCTTCCTAGCACCTATCCTTGGTGCAATTATTGCAGACTCCTGGTTGGGAAAATTCAAGTAGGTATTATAAAAATAATTATATTTCATAAGCAGAAATATAACAATAAATCTAAATGGTACAATTTTTAAGGGAGTGCAGTAACAGAGACCTGGGGGTGTATGTACACACATCTTTGAAGGTGGCAGGACAAGTTGATAATGCTGTGGAAAAAAAAGCATATGCGATCCTGGGCTTTATAAATAGAGGCAAAGAGTACAATAGCAAGGAATTTATCCTAAACATTTTATAAAACTGGTTAGGCCTCAGCTGGAGTATTGTATCCAATTCTGGGCATCGCACTTTAGGAAGGATGTCTAGGCCTTCTGAGAGGGTGCAGAGGAGATTTACTAGAATGGTACCAGGGATGAGGGACTTCAGTTATGTGGCGAGACTGGAGAAGCTGGGATTGTTCTCCTTAGAATAGAGAAAGTGAAGGGGAAATTTGATAGAGGTGTCAAAATCATGAACAGTTTTGATAGACTTAATAAGGAGAAACTGTTTCCAGTGGCAGAAGGGTCAGTAACCAGAGGATGCAGATTTTAAGATAATTGATAAAAGAACCAGAGGGAAGATGAAGATTTTTTTTACGCAACGAGTTGTTGTGATCGGGAATGCGCTGCTTGAAAGGGCGGTGGGAGCAGATTCAATAGTAACTTTCAGAAGGGAATTGGATAAATACTTGAAAAGGAAATATGTGCAGGGCTATGGGGAAAGAGCAGGGGAGTGGGATTAATTGGATAGCTCTTTCACAGAGCCAGCACAGGCACAATGGGCCGAATGGCCTCCTTCTGTACTGTAAGATTCTCTGATTCGATGATAAATTGACTTGTTTTATCATTCACAGTCATGGAAAGTTGTTGCTAATGCGGTGGTGCGCCAGTCTTGCAGGGGAATTCGAAAATGTATCTTGTGCTGCTAATTTTATATTGGATATTCTGTAATCTTCTGCCATTCACACATACTAAACAAATGGGAGTTTTAGCCCTTGTCTGCAAGCAGTCAGTTACAACCAGCGCAAGACATGTTGTCTCGCTATTTCAGCCAGTCACGAGAGAGGTGAAGTCATAGAGGTCATTTTAATCCAACTTCCCGATCAGGAATCCCACAGGATTGATTATATCGGTAGTTTTACTCCCCGCCCAATATTACTGACCGCTGACTTTAATGAAGAGGCAGGGAGTAAAACCAGAGTCGCCTCCCCCCTGCCAATCCTGTGGGATTCCCGAGGGGCCGGGTTAGGTTAAAATTGCTCCCATGTGAGCAAATCAATAACATGCAATGCCAGGGTTCATTCAAGGGGACGTTTGTTATTCTAATGTGTGTTTTCTCAATGATCTGAAGAAAATAAGGAAGAATAGGCTACTTACTAGCAGGGTAGTGAAGGCGAACATTTCTTCCCAGGACGGGAGATTGATATAGCTTGAGACAAAGCTGCACAAGCACACACACTTACAAGATGGCTCCAAACAGAGGGAGTAGTCCATTAGTCTACAACAGAGAACTGCATTGTAAAGAGATGATAAATTAGATATGAATATAATCGTGCCGATGTATTGTACAAGTCAGAACATTGTAATTTTGTGTGTAGATGCAATTTGTGGAAACTTGTTCCACTGCTGCCAGGAATGGGGACTATCAGAGTGTGTACGTTTTAATGACCAGTTTGGCCTATGCTTTTAGTATTGCACTGAATGACTCTCTTTTTGTGCCCATGCCTCAATAAATCTTAACTTTCTATCGTAACAGGACCATCATCTACTTGTCTATTGTGTACGCTCTTGGACAGCTGGTGATATCAATCAGTAGCATTGCAGATATATCTGATAAGAACACAGATGGCAAACCAGATAACCTGAACCTTCATGTGTGAGTACACGCAATTGATCAACACAATCTATATCGCTAAAAGTAGCGCTGCAGGTTAATAAGGCCATTAAAAAAAGCAAACCAAGCTCTAGGGATCACTTCTGATAGGATAGAATTAAAAAGCAGAGAAGTCATGCTAAACTTGTGTAGAATCTTGATTAGACAGTGCAGCGCTCCCTCAGCACTGCACTGGGAGTGTAAGCCTAGATTTTGTGCTCAAGTCCCTGGAGTGGGAGTTGAATCCACAACCTTCTGACTCAGAGGTGAGAGTGCGACCCACTGAGCCACAGCCGACATCTGATATACTGAATTCCACCTAAGTTTGTAGATTATAATGTAAGGGCTGCTTTTGTTTCCTCCAGAGGGCTGTCGATGTTCGGACTGCTGCTTATTGCTTTGGGGACCGGTGGCATCAAACCTTGTGTGTCGGCATTTGGCGGAGACCAGTTTGAAGACCATCAGGTATACATAAATAATTAAAGTTTAAATGCATTTTTATCTGCAACAAAAGTCACAGTCAAAAATGCTTGAATAAAATCCTGTTTATTGATAAAATATCTGTCAGCAAAACCCGATGGAATCATTCCAACAGTTGATTATGCTACAGTACCCAGCTTTTCCTGAACATTTATATAAAGGCATTATTCTAATGTAAACATTCCAGAAACATTGGTCCAGATCTTGCTGGAGTGGGGCATCTTGTGACATGCCCCATTAGTTAGACTTCTTCCCTCACCCTTCAGCTCAAAATTCTTCTTTGCCCTGTAACTTGCTGGCAGTGCGAGCTGATAAGGTGGGGCGAGGGCAACGAGGCATCTGGGACCTCAGTGAATGACTGAACCAACAGTCTATCTCCTTAACCCGTGGGATTGAAACCTGTGAAAGAGACAGCAGAACGACGGAGAAGGAAATCGGGTGAACTAGAATCAAATCAGGTACAGAAAGAGAAACAAAGAGAGGGAAAGAAAAATTGGATTAAGAGAGAGAAAAGAGACAGAAAGGAAAAGAAAGAAAAAAATGTAAAAATCTGTACAATTTTAATTAAAAATCTCCAACAACAATTTACTGCCTACAGGAATGAGACTCTAAAGCTTCAATTGTTCCCTTTCTGGACCAGAGAGGTTGAGTGGCATAGGATTACATAGGATTACATAGGGTATACCACACAGAAACAGGCCATTCAGCCCAACCAGTCCATGCTGGCGTTTATGCTCCACTCGGGCCTCCTCTAATGTTTCTTTATCTAACTCTATCAGCATTAACCTCTGTTAAATTCCAGCCCTAATTTCCTGCGGCGAGTTTAATGGGTAATTAAGATGCAAAGGCAGCAATCTCTTGAAACTCGCAGGGAGGATTGAGGGTGAGCAGCCATTTTCACTAGGCTAACGGGCGGAGCGACACCAATTGTCCAGCGACTTGTGGCAATTCGCAACCCACGGGGAATCTCTTCCTCGCCACAAGTCACTGGATGATTCACACGTCAATAATGGTGAGCACCAGTAAACTCACCATTATTTTGGCAGCAAATTCTGGAGCAATAAGTGAATAACAGAAGATGCTTCAACACCCTTGTGTTACAGAATAAACATGAATTTCTGTAAATATCTCAAAATACCTTTGATTCCTTCTGCTGTTAGAGTCAATGTTTTTTTTTCTCCCAAGGAAAAACAAAGGAGCAGGTTCTTCTCAATTTTCTATTTATCAATCAATGCAGGAAGTCTCATTTCCACGGTTATTACACCTATACTGAGAGGTAGGCATCAGTTCACTTTGCTAGATGAAGCATGTATCAAAGTAAAACCAGAAACTGCAAAATGATTGTTGGAAAAGTAAAAGCCAATGAGAGTCTTTGTCAGTCATCATTTTGATTGAAAATTAATGACGTTAATCATAAATAATCCGGTACATTTGTACACTTAAGTTCCGCCATTTTCTGTGTGTGATTATTTTATTTGTCCATTAATCATGTTGCCTAGCTGGCTTTTGACCAATAAGATTATCAGATCATGGCTTAATTTAGACATAGGAACAGGAGGCGGCCATTCAACCCCTCGAGCCTGTTCCACCATTCAATGAGATCATGGCTGTCTGTATCTTAACTCCATCTACCTGCCTTAGTCCCATAACATAAGAAATAGGTGCAGGAGTAAGCCACCTGGCCCCTCGAGCCTGCTCCGCCATTTAATATCATGGCTGATCTGATCATGGACTCAGCTCCATTTCCCTGCCCGCTCCCCATAACCCTTTATTCCCTTATCACTCAAAAATCTGTCTATCTCCACCTTAAATATATTCAATGACCTAGCCGCCATAGCTCTCTGGAGCAGAGAATTCCATAGATGTACAACCCTCTGAGAGAAGAAATTCTTCCTCATCTCAGTTTTAAATGGGCGGTCCCTTATTCTGAGACTATATCCCCTTGTTTTAGTTTCCCCTATGAGTAGAAATATTCTCTCTGCATCCACCTTGTCGAGCCCCCTTATTATCTTATATGTTTCGATAAGATCACCTCTCATTCTTCAGAACTCCAATGTGTATAGGCCCAACCTACTCAACCTATCCTCATAAGTCAAACCCCTCACCTCCGGAATCAACTTAGTGAACCTTCTCTGAACAGCCTCCAATGCAGTATACCCTTCTTTAAATATGGAGACCAAAACTGCATGCAGTACTCTAGGTGTGGCCTCACCAATACCCTGTACAGTTGTAGCTGGGTCTCTCTGCTTTTATACTCTATCTCCCTTGCAATAAAGGCCAACATTCCATTTGCCTTCCTGATTACTTGCTGTAGCTGCATACTAACTTTTTGTGTTTCATGCACAAGGACCCCCAGGTCCCTCTGTACTGCAGTACTTTGCAATTTTTCTCCATTTAAATTATAATTTTCTTTTCTATTATTTCTGCCAAAGTGGATAACCTCACATTTTCCCACATTATACTCCATCTGCTATATTTTTGCCCACTCACTTAGCCTATCTATATCCCTTTGCAGATTTTTTGTGTCCTCCTCACAATTTGCTTTCCCACCCATCTTTGTCTCATCAGCAAACTTGGCTACATTACACTCAGTCCCTTCATCCAAGTCATTAATATAGATTGAAAATAGTTGAAGACCCAGCACCGATCCCTGCGGCACCCCACTAGTCACATAATATAGCTACCCTTACCCAACAAAAATCTATCAATCCCAGTTTTGAAATTTTCAATTGACCCCCCAGCCTCAACAGCTTTTTGGGGAGAGAATCCCAGATTTCCACCACCCTTTGTGTAAAGAAATGCTTCCTGGCATCACCCCTGAACGGCCTGGCTCTAATTGTAAGATTTTGCACCCTTGTTCGAGACTCCCCCATCAGAGAAAATAGTTTTTCTCTATCTACCCTATCAAATCCTTTAATTATCTTAAAACATCTCCAATTAGATCACTCCTTATTCAAGGGCATATTAAGCCTACGCAACCTGTCCTCATAATTTAACCCCTTTGGCCCTGGTATTATTGTGGTGAATCTGCATTGCACCCCCTCCAAGGCCAGTACAGCACAGCCTTCCTGAGGTGCGGTGCCCGGAACTGAATGCAGTTACCCCTGATGTGGTTTGACCAGAGCTCTGTACAGCTATAACACAACTGCCACCCTTTTGTATTCCAGTCCCCTCGAGATAAAGGTCAACATTCCATTAGACTTTCTAATTATTTTTGCACATGACCATGACAAAAAAAATCTCATGAATAGTTAATGAAATGTTGGATTTACGCATTAAGTTCTAACTTTGTGCATTTTAGCTCAAGAATGTGGTAAAGTCCCCCAGGCGTGTTACCCTCTGGCCTTCGGAGTGCCAGCTGCCCTGATGGCCGTTGCTTTAGGTAAGTCTTATGAACACTTTTATCCAGGAAAAAAAAAATTAGATAGATTGCTACAATCTGCATCACTTTGAGATATGTCAGAATCACAGGATAAAATTTCAGCTCCTGTGCTCCAGATGGAACGGGTCTTTGCTCACTAGTGCCATCTATCAGGAAATCATGGGCGCACACAGCTAACAATTTCCTGCTTCTTGATTTTCATGAATGGAAATCATATGTTGCCCAGGTGTTAGGGTTGCCAACCCTCCAGGATTGTCCTGGAGTCTCCAGGAATTACTGATTAATCTCCTGAGCACTGCTGCAAGTGACACCCAGGGAGAAAAATCATGCATAATGTATTTGCTTCATGGTTCTTTGCTTAAGAATTCATAGCAACACATTGCTATTAAGAACTAGTTGGTTTATTAACAAAGGTTTAACAATCACACTGCACATTACCAGTTCATCCACTAGGCTCCCAACTGCATATCTCATTATGGATGACCTAGACTCAATTGACTGGGGTTTTATTGAGTCTTGTGAACATCACTTGACTGGCTAAGCCACTCACAATGCAACAGCTCTACAAACCTTTGAGCATACTCATAAGTGCATACATTACAGGGTGCATTAAAAAAAACTGCTCTTTTTAATTTTCTTTCAACACTTCCATTTAGAATTTTAGAATGATATAGCACCAAAGAAGGCTATTCAGCCCGTCGTGCCTGTGCCGGTTCTTTGAAAGGGCTATCAGATTAGTCCCACTCCTCTTATTCTAAAAATATGGGGAATTAAAGGCTGCTTGCCTGGGGGGGGGGGGGGGGGGTGGTCATGTGATGAAACCTCCAAGGCTACAGCCAACCATGCCCTACCATGCGTGATTTCCTGATACTCATTCTTAACAGGCAAGGTTCCACACCGGGAGCAATGAGGGATATATCTGTTTACTTGGTCAAAGTAATTATAGTCCATTAACCTTATCATGCTGTGTGTTTCAGTTGTATTTATTGGAGGAAGTTCTTTATACAAGAAGACTTCTCCCCAGGGGAATATTGTACTGACAGTTTCCAAGTGCATTGGGGTAAGTAAAGAAACAAAAGCTAAATGCTATAATGTAGAGTTAGAAACATAGAAACATAGAAATTAGGTGCAGGAGCAGGCCATTCGGCCCTTCGAGCCTGCACGGCCATTCAATAAGATCATGGCTGATCATTCAATCTCAGTACTCTTTCCTGCTTTCTCTCCATACCCCTTGATCCCTTTGGCCGTAAGGGCCATATCTAACTCCCTTTTGAATATATCTAACGAACTGGCCTCAACAACTTTCTGCGCTAGAGAATTCCACAGGTTAACCACTTTCTGAATGAAGAAGTTTCTCCTCATCTCGGTCCTAAATGGCTTACCCCTTATTCTTAGACTGTGACCCCTGGTTCTGGAACTTCCCAACAACGGGAACATTCTTCCTGCCTCTAACTTTCCAATCCCGTCAGAATTTTATATGTTTCTATGAGAACCCCTCTCATTCTTCTAAACTCCAGTGGATACAAGCCCAGTTGATCCAGTCTCTCCTCATATGTCAGTCCTGCCATCCCAGGAATCAATCTGGTGAACCTTCGCTGTACTCCCTCAATAACAAGAACGTCCTTCCTCAGATTAGGGGACCAAAACCGAACACAATATTCCAGGTGTGGCCTCACCAAGGTCCTGTACAACTGCAGTAAGACCTCCCTGCTCCTATACTCAAATCCTCTAGCTATGAAGGCCAACATGCCATTTGCCTTCTTCACCGCCTACTGTACCTGCATGCCAAACTTCAATGACTGATGTACCATGGCACCCAGGTCTCGTTGCACCTCCCCTTTTCCTAATCTGTCACCATTCAGATAATATTCTGCCTTCGTGTTTTTGCCAGCAAAGTGGATAGCCTCATATTTATCCACATTATACTGCATCTGCCATGCATTTGCTCACTCACCTAACCTATCCAAGTCACCCTGCAGCCTCTTAGCATCCTTCTCACAGCTCACATCGCCACCCAGCTTAGTGTCATCTGCAAACTTGGAGATATTACATTCAATTCCTTCATCTACATCATTGATGTATATTGTAAATAGCTGGGGCCCCAGCACTGAACCCTGTGGCATCCCACTTGTCACTGCCTGCCATTCTGAAAAGCACCCGTTTATTCCTACTCTCTGCTTCCAGTTCTCTATCCACTGCAATACATTACCCCAGTACCATGTGCTTTAATTTTGCACACTAATTTCTTGTGTGGGACCTAGTCAAAAGCCTTTTGAAAGTCTAAATACACCACATCCACTGGTTCTCCCTTGTCCACTCTACTAGTTACATCCTCAAAAAATTCTAGAAGATTTGTCAAGCATGATTTCCCTTTCATAAATCCATGCTGACTTGGACCGATCCTGTCACTGCTTTCCAAATGCCCTGCTATTTCATCTTTAATAATTGATTCCAACATTTTCCCCACCACCGATGTCAGGCTAACATCGTTCCCCGTTTTCTCTCTCCCTCCTTTTTAAAAAAATGGTGTTACATTAGCTACCCTCCAGTCCATAGAAACTGATCCAGAGTCAATAGAATGTTGGAAAATGATCACCAATGCATCCACTATTTCTAGGGCCACTTCCTTAAGTACTCTGTGATGCAGCCTATCAGGCCCTGGGGATTTATCAGCCTTCAATCCCATAAATTTCCCAACACAATTTCCTGACTAATAAGGATTTCCTTAATGAAGAATTTTACCATATTATGATCACTCTTCCCCAAGGGCCAGATTGCTAATTAATCCTCGCTCGTTACACAAGACCCAATCTAGGATGGCCTGCTCTCTAGTTGGTTCCTCGACATATTGGTCTAGAAAACCATCCCTTATACACTCCAGGAAAACGTAATTGGTTTGGTTAGCCCAATCAATATGCAGATTAAAGTCACCCATGATAACTGTTGTACCCTTATTGCACGCGTCCCTAATTGCCTGTTTAATGCCATCCCCAACTACCCTACTACTGTTTGGTGGTCTGTACACAACTCCCACTAACGTTTTCTGCCCTTTGGTGTTTCGCAGCTCTACCCATATACATTCCACATCACCCAAGCTAATGTCCTTCCATACTATTGCATTAATCTCCTCTTTAACCAGTAACGCTACACCACCTCCTTTTCCTTCCTGTCTGTCCTTCCTGAATATTGAATACCCCTGGATATTGAATTCCCAGCCTTGGTTACCTTGGAGCCATGTCTCCGTAATCCCAATGACATCATATCCATTAACAGCTATCTGCGCAGTCAATTCAAACACCTTATTATGAATGCTCCTCGCATTGAGACTGAGAATCTTCAGGCTTGTTTTTTTAACACTCTTTGTCCTTTTAGAATTATGTTGTAATGTGGCCATTTTAGATTTTTGCCCTTGATTTCTCTGCCCTCCACTCTTGCTTGTCTCCTTCCTACCTTTTGCTTCTGCTCCCTTTTTACTTCCCTCTGCCTCCCTGCATCGATATCCATCCCTCTGTCTTTTTAGGTTAAACTCTCCCCAACAGCACTAGCAAACACTCCACCTCGGACATCGGTTCCGGTCCTGCCCAGGTGCAGACCATCCGATTTGTACTGGTCCCACCTCCCCCAGGACTGGTTCCAATGTCCCAGGAATTTGAATCCCTCCCCTTTGCACCATTCCTCAAGCCACGTATTCATCTGAGCTATCCTGCAATTCCTACTCTGACTAGCACGTGGCACTGGTAGCAATCCGGAGATTACTACTTTTGAGGTCCTACTTTTTAATTTAACTCCTATCTCCCTAAATTCAGCTTGTAGGACCTCATCCCGTTTTTTGCCTATATCGTTGGTACCTATATGTACCACGACAGCTGGCTATCCACCCTCCCTCTCCAGAATGCGCTGTAGCCACTCTGAGACGTCCTTGACCCTTGCACCAGGGAGGCAACATACCATCCTGGAGTCTCGATTGCGGCCGCAGAAACGCCTATCTGTTCCCCTTACAATAGAATCCCCTATCACTATAGCTCTCCCACTCTTTTTCCTGCCCTCCTGCGCAGCAGAGCCACCCACGGTGCCATGAACTTGGCTGCTGCTGCTCTCCCCTGATGAGTCATCTCCCCCAACAGTACTCAAGGTGTATATCTGTTTTGGAGGGAGATGACCGCAGAGGACTCCTGCACTACCTTCCTTCCACTGCTCGCACCCGTGCAGGAAGGTTATGAAAGGTACGACTTAGATTATGGGATAGAAAACCACGTATCCAAATTTGCCGATGATGCAATGATAGCTGGGATTGTAAGCAGTACAGATGGAAGCATAAAATTACAAAGGGATATTGATAGATTAAGCGAATGGACAAAACTGTGGCAAATAGATTTCAATGTAAGCAAATGTGAGGTCATCTACTTTGGACCTAAAAAGGACAGAACAGGGTACTTTCTAAATGGTGAACAACTAAATAACAGTGGAAGTCCAAAGAGACTTGGGGATCCATGTAAAATACGAACAGCTAAAGACCATCTGGTCCATCAAGCCTGTCCCACACAATTGCAATACCTTTTGTATCCCAACATATACGCTCCACCCCACCCGAAACCTTGTGATCTCCTGGGAGGCGCAAAAAAACAGATAAAAAATCCAGGCTAATTTGGGGGAACAAATCTGGGAAATTCCTCTCCGACTTATCTAGGCGATTAAAACTAGTCCAGGAGATCACTCTGGCCATTAAATTCCCTGCAGTACCGAGCTCTGTAAAAGGTAATCTCCGCCACAGCCAGCAACAAATCCAGCTTTTGCTAGAGGAATTCAGTGAATCTGCATCCACCACATGAAAAGAACCACCCCCTGACATCTAACCTAGATCTAGCCATATACAACTTAAATTTATGCCCCCTGGTCCTGCCGAACCTATTTAATTGAAATAAATTGTCAGCTGGAACACTGTCTATTCTCTCATTATCTTATTAACCTCAATCATATCCCCCGTAAGTCTACGCTGCTCTAAGGTAAAGAGTTCCAACTCTATTAACCTATCTTGATAACTAAGATGCTTTCAACTTTGAATTAGTCCAGTGGCCCACTTCTGCACCCTTTCCAGAACCTCAATATCACCCACCATGTGAGGAGACCAAAATTGGACTCAGTATACTAAGTGTGGCTGGATTAATGGCTTATATAAGGACAGAACAGTTTGCCTCGTCTTATACTCAATTGTCCTATGGATACACAGCTATTGCTGCTCGGCATTGCTCGTGTACCTTTAAGGATGTATGCACTAGAATGCCCAAATCTCTTTCTATCTCCACCATCTTTAATGCCTTTCCCGGGAGGGGGTATGAATGTTGAGCATTTGCCCTGCCCACATGCATAACACTGCACTTATCTAAATTATGCATCATTTTCTAATCTTGAGCCCAATCTCCCAACACATTAAGATCTGCCTGAATCAGACGAGCCCCTTCTATAGTTCTAGCACTCGCCCAGATCTTGGTATCATCTGCAAATTTGCAAATTGTGCCGCCAACCCCTGAATCCAGATCATTAATCAAAATAGTAAAAAGCAATGGTCCCAACACTGATTCCTGCGGGACACCATTGGTGACCGGTCTCCAAACAGATCCAAATCCATTTATAACTGCTCTTTACCTGCGTCCTGCCAGCCAGTTCTGAATCTAGCTCAATATATTTCTACTAATACCAGAGGCTCCGATCTTATCGAGAAGCCTCTTATGAGGTACCTTGTCAAAAGCTTTTTGGAAATCTAAGTAGACAATGTTTTCTCGGCGTCCCTCATCCACCAAATTTGTAACTTTAAAAAAAAATGCAATTAGCCATGTTGGGTGTCCCTAATATGTCCCTCCCTATCCAAGTATTCATATATTGCATCCCTTATAATCCTTTAAGCATCTTACCTATTACTGATGTTAAACTGATGGGCCTATAGTTACCTGGGTCTGCCTTGTCACCTTTTTTTAAAATGGGGACCATATTAGCCTCCTTCAAATCTGTAAAAACCATTCCAGAGTGCAGTGAGCTATTAAAAATACAGGCCAGGGGCTCGCATAGCACATGTCCCATCTCCCGGAGGACCCTTGGGTGGATATCATCCAGCCCTGCTGCTCTATCTATTTTTTTTCTTAATTCTTTCTAAAACAATATGCTTATCTATGCTAACGTTACTGACAAAACTAGTATTATTAAATTATAATATTCGAGCATCTTCTTCAAGGGTGAATACTGATGCAAAGTACTCATTTAATATTTCCGCCATACTCAGTGAATCATTTTTAACCTGTCCTTGAACACTATTCAGTGGCCCAATACAATCTTTGATAGTTCTGACTCTTTACATAACTAAAAAAGCTCTTCCCATTACTGCCACAGTTGTCTACAATCCTTTTTTCCATTCACCTTTTTTGCTGATCATTGGCTCATTGTATTTTGGGATTGGGCATTAAAAGGTATATGGTCAGGGTCTCTTGACATCAGAGACAAACAGCTAACTTGAGTTACAGTGTCCCACCTCTGGAGACCCCTATTTTGAACACAGAATTACAAAGAATTTTACAGCATAGAAACCTGCCATTCGGCCTAACTGGTCTAGGCCGTTGTTTGTTTATTTTTTTAAAATTTGTTCCTGGGATGTGGGTGTTGCTGGCAAGGCCAGCATTTATTGCCCATCCCTAGTTGCCTTTGAGAAGATGGTGGTGAGGCGCCTTCTCGAACGCTGCAGTCCGTGTGGTGAAGGTGCTCCCACAGTACTGTTAGGGAGGGAGTTCTAGGATTTTGACCCAGCAACGATGATATATTTCCAAGTCAGGATGGTGTGCAACTTGAAGGGGAACTTGGAGGTGATGGTGCTTCCATGTGCCTGCTGCCCTTATCCATCTCGGTGGTAGAGGTTGAGGTTTATATTCCACACAAGCCTCCTCCCACCTTACTTCATCTCAACCTATCGGCATAACCTTCTATTCCTTTCTCTCTCATGCATTTATCAAGTTTTCCCTTAAATGCATCTATGCTAATTGCCTCAACCACTCCATGCAGTAGCAGGTTCCATATTCTAACTACTGAGCAAAGAGGTTCCCCTGAATTCCTTATTGGATTTATTAGTGACTATCTTATATTTACAACCCCCTAGATTTTGACTCCACACTAAGTGGAAATATCTGCTCTGTGTCTACACTATCGAACCCCTTCATAATTTTTAAGACCTCTATCAGGTCTTGAGAGAAATGAGCCGCAGCCGAGTCCCGTATACAGTGGTGAGACATTTGCTCATGGTTGATAGTGACCTGTCTGGAGATAAACTATTGTACCTCCATAACGTCAGAGATACCTTGTCTCACAGCTGACTGCAACCTCTCTACAGGAATGTCTTGACTATGGGGCTCCTGGGTTAATAGACTCAATGTGGAAATATAGTCACCACCAGAACAGTTTGGAGTGATTTTGCTTTGCTGCTAAGGCATCTTGGTCACAAAGGTTTCCATCATGTTGGTTTGCATTGCCTCCATGGTGGTTTGTATTACAGACAATCTTACACCTAGCATGTCATCATTCCGTATCTTCTCTTTACTTCCACTTTTTCATCTTCTTCTTTTCCATCCCGCCTTCCATTGTAGTTTGGTACTTCTCTTTGATGTTGGGCAATGGATCTCCACACCTTCCATTCCTTCTGTTTGGACATTGGGTCTAAAACGCCTGTGACTTCTCAATGACAGAGGGTGATGCATCTTCCAATTCTTGATGTGTGTTCGTATGCTGATGACTCTAACTTGTGATGGTACAGGTGGCTCCATATCGATGCTGGTACCTGGTATAGTCGAGGACTACGTATTGTTAACTTCTAGTGCTACATGCCATGCAGAGGTGGTCTGCAGCCTTCTTGTTCCAAGTCCCTAAATGAAAGGGGAAGGGTGGTTACCGATGTTCAATCAGCACATCCAATAATGGCGCAATTACATAGGAATTGCTAGTTAAGAGTCCAAGGTCCATCTAGTTATCCTTCCACCATCCTGGCAGTCGCATGATGCAGCAATAATGGAGTTGTTAGCCATCAATCTCCATCACTTAGTTTACAACAGACCCACACATGACTTGAGGAAAACCCCAGTGGTGGAGATCTTTGGAAACCATAGGTCCACCTGTTCCTCCCGAGCATGGGAAGAAACTGGGATCGAGAACTCAGCAAGTGGGAACATCATGTACATCAACCAATGTTTCACCAACACACATTGACCTACCATGTTCCCCTCCTTCCCATTAATAGTATTCCTTAGATATGATGAAACTATTAATAAATGCCAGGCATAAATTCCTTAGTATTTCTGTGAATGCTATTACAATTTTGTGTAATATTGTCAATACTTTTTTCAAAATGATGTTTTTTTTTCTCAACAGTTTGCTATCAAAAACAGATTCAGGCATCGTGGCAAACAGTACCCTAAACGAGAACATTTCATGGACTGGGCTACGGAGAAGTATGATGTGAGTTTGTAGGTAGAGTTTTTTTTCCATAATAGTTTCTAATCATAGAATCGTACAGCACCGAAGGAGGCCGTTTGGCCCATCGTTCTAGTGCCGGCTCTTTGAAAGAGATATCCAATTAGTCCCACTCCCCCTGCTCTTTTATCCGCTTCAAGTATATTTCAGGCAGTGCATTCCAGATCATAACTACTCACTGTATAAGAAATTTTCTCTTCACCTCGCCTCTGGTTCTTTTGCCTATTATCTTGAACCTGCGTCCCCTGGTTACTGAACCTCCTGCCAGTGGAAACAGTTTCTCCCTATCTACGCTATCGAAACCTTTCATAATTTTGAACGCCTTGATTAAATCTCCCCTTAACCATCTCTGCTCTAAGGAAAACAGCCCCAAATTCTCCAGTCCCTCCGCATAACGGAAGTCCATCCCTGGTACCATTCCAGTAAATCTCCTCTGCAACTCTCTCCCAGAGATTGACCTCCTTCTTAAAGTGGGGTGCCCAGAATTGGACACATTACTCCAGCTGAGGCTTAATGAATATGCATGTAAAAAAAATTTTTGTGATTGCATTCATAATTTAAAGTCACAAGCTCATAAGGTGTTGCTCAGGCTGTAAATTGTATTGTGGTAAATGTTGGGGGGGGGCAAGGGGGGAATTCTAGATTCGTGCAGATGTCAGCAGTCATGTAAAACGACGTAAAAATCTGTACTGGAGCTCCACCTAGTGGACTACTGATAATAACTACTGATGTAATAACAATAAAAGGTCATGTGGCAAGGTCATGTGACCACAGTTCTGTTAGGAGCCATCTTGTAGTGTGTGTGCATGTGTAGCTGTGTCAAAGATATCACAAAATCATTGACAGACATGTTTTGCAGGCTGTTCTTGCTGGTTAAGCTGAAGTGTTGCACTTGAAGCAAGTGGGTTTAGTTTGCTCTTAAATGCTGCATACAGCATTGGCTGTTATGGTGACAGGATTGATGTCACCAAGCCCGAGGTGCACAGCTAATTCTTTGTACATCTCAGGAAATACACAGAAGATCTAGGAAACAATTTGCTTTGATTTCACTGTTTGTTCTCTTTATCAACTAATTTAGGAACGTTTGATTGCTCAGATCAAGATAGTGCTGAAAGTGCTCTTTCTGTACATCCCGCTCCCAATGTTCTGGGCTTTATTTGACCAGCAGGTAAGATTTAAGCCTCTTCTACTTTCGGTTACCTAAATGAAAGAAAAACTTGCATTTATATAGCGACTTTCATGACCACCGGATGTCTCAAACCGCTTTACAGCCAATGAAGTACTTTTGGAAGTGTAGTCACTGTTGTAATGTGGGAAACACGGCAACCAATTTGTGCACAACAAACTCCCACAAACAACAATGTGATAATGACCAGATAATCTGTTTTTGTTATGTTGATTGAGGATAAATATTGGCCAGGACACCGGGTAACTCCCCTGCTCTTATTCAAAATAGTGCCAGGGGATCTTACGTCCACCTGAGAGAGCAGACGGGGTCTTGGTTTAACGTCTCATCCGAAAGACGGCACCTCCGACTGTGCAGCACTCCCTCAGCACTGGAGTGTCAGCCTAGATTTTTATTTATGTGCTCAAGTTCCTGGAATGGGACTTGAACCCACAACCTACTGATTAAGAGACGAGTGTACTACCCACTTAGGTACAACTGAAACTGAAGAGGCTCATCCAATGGACCCAAAGGTCCCCTGATTTGCAATTGCAAAGATAACGTAGGTAAGGGAATTCCTCAACAGCTGCTCCCACCCTGCCAGGATTTCTGACGCACTTCTGTCAAAGTAATATCAGTGAAACCCGAGGAATTTACCAGCCATTGAATTTTCAAAAGAAAATAGAAAATGTTGGAAATCCGCAGCAAGTTAATCAGCATTTGGCTATCATTTCGAGTGTGACCCTTCATTTATACTTGAACTTTAGTTTATTGCATAGACTGCACCCTTCAGCTCAAAATCTACACTATCCGTCTCAGCCACTCCACTGTTGTAGTGAGTTCCACATTCTCACCACTCTCTGGGTAAAGAAGTTTCTCCTGAATTCCTTATTTTTTCACTAGTGACTATCTGATATTTATGACTTCTAATTTTGGATTCCCCCACAAGTGGAAACATCAGTTGTGCTTATGCTACAGTTATGTCTCATCCTACCTTGCATGCGTTCCCATGTATAGAATGTACGATAGTCAATCTCAGGGAAAGAAAGACTTGCATTTATATAGCGCCTTTCACGACCACTGGATATCGCAAAATGCTTTACAGCCAATGAAGTACTTTTTGAAGTGTAGTCACTGGTGTAATGTAGCAAATGCGGCAGCCAACTTGCGCACAGCAAACTCCCACAAACAGCAATGTGATAATGACCAGATAGTCTCTTTTTGTTATGATTGAGGGATAGATATTGGTCAGGATACCAAGGAAAACTCCCCTGCTCTTCTTTGAAATAGTGCCACGGGATCTTTTATGTTGACCTGAGAGAGCAGATGGGTCCTCGGTTTAACATCTCATCCAAAAGATGGCACCTCCGACAGATCCTCAGATCTGCACTGGCTGTGTCAGCCTAGATTTTGTGCTCAATTATCTGTGTACAATGCACCTAATTCATTTACATTGTTTTCAGTTAATCATTGCGAGCTCTCACGATTGTGGATTTTCTTACTTATGCATACAGGGCTCAAGATGGACTTTCCAAGCCACCAGAATGGATGGAAATTTTGTAAGAATATTAATAAACAATTTAACATTATGCATTTTATACTTTTTTTTTAATGGACTGGTATTTATTATGATATATTTACGTTTCTGTAGGGAGGCCTTGATATCCATCCTGATCAGATGCAGGTATGTCATTAAGGTTTGAATATATCACTTCTCATGTTGAGCTTTGCATAGAGTAACTGGTAGCTCTTGATGTGCAATCTGATTGATTTTGTTCTTCTGACTTTTGCACAGACAGTCAACCCGATTCTGATTCTGATCTTGGTTCCAGTTGTCGATGGTATTGTTTATCCCTTGATTGCTAAGTGCAAATTAAACTTTACGTAAGTATAACAATCTGGCATGCCTGGAGGTTTAGATGCATCTTTTAGAATTCTGGGATTGCTAGTTAGCATCTTGGCAGAGTGGAATATTCCAGCATGGTGTAGCACAAGGGATTGAACCAAACTGGCCACTGCGGATGCTGAATCCATGTGACAAATGAATATGGGCTTAAAATCCAATATGGAGCTCTGGGTAAGAGTATTTCTGTCCAACCCTAAAACCGTCCGAGATCTATGTGCTCCTCTAATTCTAACTTCTTGCACATCTGCTACTTATTTCACCCATCCATTGGCAGCCATGCTTTCAGCTGCCGAGGCCCTAAGCTCTGGAATTCCCTCTCCGCCCCTCTCCCCTCCTTTAAGACAATTTAAGTGTATCGAAGGGTTAAATCATGGCAGGAGAGCTCGGTCGGGTGTTATGCTCCTCCTGTACCATGTGGGAACTCAGGGACACTTCCAGTGTCCCTGACGACTACGTGTGCGGGAAGTGTATCCGCCTCGAGCTCCTGACGGTCCACGTTGCGGAGTTGGAGCTGAGGGTGGATTCACTCTGGAGCATCCACGATGCTGAGAATGACGTGAGTAGCACGTGTAGTGAGTTGGTCTTACCGCAGGAGAAGGGTCCACAGCCAGATAGGGAATGGAAGACCAGCAGGAAGAGTAGTGCAAGGAAGGTAGTGCAGGGGTCCCCTGTGGTCATGCCCCTGCAAAACAGATACACTGCATTGAGTACTGTTGGGGGGGATGACTCATCAGGGGAGGGCAGCAGCAGCCAAGTCCATGGCACCGTGGCTGGCTCTGTTGCACAGAAGGGCAGGAAAAAGAGTGGGAGAGCGATAGTGATAGGGATTCAATGGTGAGGGGAATAGATAGGCGCTTCTGCAGCCGCAACCGAGACTCCAGGATGGTATGTTGCCTCCCTGGTGCAAGGGTCAAGGATGTCTCGGAGCGGGTGCAGGACATTCTGAAAAGGGAGGGAGAACAGCCAGTTGTCGTGGTGCACATTGGTACCAACGACATAGGTAAAAAAAGGATGAGGTCCTACTAAACGAATTTAAGGAGCTAGGAGCTAAATTAAAAAGTAGGACCTCAAAAGTAGTAATCTCGGGATTGCTACCAGTGCCACGTGCTAGTCAGAGTAGGAATCGCAGGATAGCGCAGATGAATACGTGGCTTGAGCAGTGGTGCAGCAGGGAGGGATTCAAATTCCTGGGGCATTGGAACCGGTTCTGGGGGAGGTGGGACCAGTACAAACCAGACGGTCTGCACCTGGGCAGGACCGGAACCAATGTCCTAGGGGGAGTGTTTGCTAGTGCTGTTGGGGAGGAGTTAAACTAATATGGCAGGAGGATGGGAACCAATGCAGGGAGACAGAGGGAGACAAAAAGGAGGTAAAAGCAAAAGACAGAAAGGAGATGAGGAAAAGTGGAGGGCAGAGAAACCCAAGGCAAAGAACAAAAAGGGCCACTGTACAGCAAAATTCTAAAAGGACAAAGGGTGTTAAAAAAACAAGCCTGAAGGCTTTGTGTCTTAATGCAAGGAGTATCCGCAATAAGGTGGATGAATTAACTGTGCAAATAGATGTTAACAAATATGATGTGATTGGGATTACGGAGACGTGGCTCCAGGATGATCAGGGCTGGGAACTCAACATCCAGGGGTATTCAACATTCAAGAAGGATAGAATAAAAGGAAAAGGAGGTGGGGTAGCATTGCTGGTTCAAGAGGAGATTAATGCAATAGTTCGGAAGGACATTAGCTTGGATGATGTGGAATCTATATGGGTAGAGCTGCAGAATTCCAAAGGGCAAAAAACGTTAGTGGGAGTTGTGTACAGCCCTCCAAACTGTAGTAGTGATGTTGGGGAGGGTATCAAACAGGAAATTAGGGGTGCATGCAATAAAGGTGCAGCAGTTATAATGGGTGACTTTAATATGCACATAGATTGGGCGAGCTAAACTGGAAGCAATACGGTGGAGGAGGATTTCCTGGAGTGCATAAGGGATGGTTTTCTAGACCAATATGTCGAGAAACCAACTAGGGGGAAGGCCATCTTAGACTGGGTGTTGTGTAATGAGAGAGGATTAATTAGCAATCTCATTGTGCGAGGCCCCTTTGGGAAGAGTGACCATAATATGGTGGAATTCTGCATTAGGATGGAGAATGAAACAGTTAATTCAGTGACCATGGTCCAGAACTTAAAGAAGGGTAACTTTGAAGGTATGAGGCGTGAATTGGCTAGGATAGATTGGCGAATGATACTTAAGGGGTTGACTGTGGATGGGCAATGGCAGACATTTAGAGACCGCATGGATGAACTACAACAATTGTACATTCCTGTCTGGCATAAAAATAAAAAAGGGAAGGTGGCTCAACCGTGGCTATCAAGGGAAATCAGGGATAGTATTAAAGCCAAGGAAGTGGCATACAAATTGGCCAGAAATAGCAGTGAACCCGGGGACTGGGAGAAATTTAGAACTCAGCAGAGGAGGACAAAGGGTTTGATTAGGGCAGGGAAAATGGAGTACGAGAAGAAGCTTGCAGGGAACATTAAGGCGGATTGCAAAAGTTTCTATAGGTATGTAAAGAGAAAAAGGTTGGTAAAGACAAACGTAGGTCCCCTGCAGTCAGAATCAGGGGAAGTCATAACTGGGAACAAAGAAATGGCAGACCAATTGAACAAGTACTTTGGTTCGGTATTCACTAAGGAGGACATCAACAACCTTCCGGATATAAAAGGGGTCAGAGGGTCTAGTAAGGAGGAGGAACTGAGGGAAATCTTTATTAGTCGGGAAATTGTGTTGGGGAAATTGATGGGATTGAAGGCCGATAAATCCCTAGGGCCTGATGGACTGCATCCCAGAGTACGTAAGGAGGTGGCCTTGGAAATAGTGGATGCATTGACAGTCATTTTCCAACATTCCATTGACTCTGGACCAGTTCCTATCGAGTGGAGGGTAGCCAATGTAACCCCACTTTTTAAAAAAGGAGGGAGAGAGAAAACAGGGAATTATAGACCGGTCAGCCTGACCTCAGTAGTGGGTAAAATGATGGAATCAATTATTAAGGATGTCCTAGCAGTGCATTTGGAAAATGGTGACATGATAGGTCCAAGTCAGCATGGATTTGTGAAAGGGAAATCATGCTTGACAAACCTTCTGGAATTTTTTGAGCATGTTTCCAGTAAAGTGGACAAGGGAGAACCAGTTGATGTGGTATATTTGGACTTTCAGAAGGCTTTCGACAAGGTCCCACACAAGAGATTAATGTGCAAAGTTAAAGCACATGGGATTGGGGGTGGATTGAGAACTGGTTGTCAGACAGGAAGCAAAGAGTAGGAGTAAATGGGTACTTTTCAGAATGGCAGGCAGTGACTAGTGGGGTACCGCAAGGTTCTGTGCTGGGGCCCCAGCTGTTTACATTGTACATTAATGATTTAGACGAGGGGATTAAATGTAGTATCTCCAAATTTGCGGATGACACTAAGTTGGGTGGCAGTGTGAGCTGCAAGGAGGATACTATGAGGCTGCAGAGTGACTTGGATAGGTTAGGTGAGTGGGCAAATGCATGGCAGATGAAGTATAATGTGGATAAATGTGAGGTTATCCACTTTGGTGGTAAAAACAGAGAGACAGACTATTATCTGAATGGTGACAGATTAGGAAAAGGGGAGGTGCAACGAGACCTGGGTGTCATGGTAC
Organism: Pristiophorus japonicus; assembly: GCF_044704955.1. Classification (NCBI taxonomy): domain Eukaryota; kingdom Metazoa; phylum Chordata; class Chondrichthyes; family Pristiophoridae; genus Pristiophorus; species Pristiophorus japonicus. Next base: position 42,113,067 of record NC_091986.1, on the reverse strand, counting down.
ATCAGTCATTGAAGGTTGGCATGCAGGTACAGCAGGCGGTTAAAAAAGCAAATGGCATGTTGGCCTTCATAGCGAGGGGATTTGAGTACAGGGGCAGGGAGGTGTTGCTACAGTTGTACAGGGCCTTGGTGAGGCCACACCTGGAGTATTGTGTACAGTTTTGGTCTCCTAACTTGAGGAAGGACATTCTTGCTATTGAGGGAGTGCAGCGAAGATTCACCAGACTGATTCCCGGGATGGTGGGACTGACCTATCAAGAAAGACTGGATCAACTGGGCTTGTATTCACTGGAGTTCAGAAGAATGAGAGGGGACCTCATAGAAACGTTTAAAATTCTGACGGGTTTAGACAGGTTAGATGCAGGAAGAATGTTCCCAATGTTGGGGAAGTCCAGAACCAGGGGTCACAGTCTAAGGATAAGGGGTAAGCCATTTAGGACCCAGATGAGGAGAAACTTCTTCACCCAGAGAGTGGTGAACCTGTGGAATTCTCTACCACAGAAAGTAGTTGAGGCCAATTCACTAAATATATTCAAAAAGGAGTTAGATGAAGTCCTTACTACTCGGGGGATCAAGGGGTATGGCGAGAAAGCAGGAAGTGGGTACTGAAGTGCATGTTCAGCCATGAACTCATTGAATGGCGGTGCAGGCTCGAAGGGCTGAATGGCCTACTCCTGCACCTATTTTCTATGTTTCTATATTTCTAAGACGCTCCTTAAAACCTACCTCTTTGACCAAGCTTTGGGTTACCTGCTCTAATATCTCCTCGCGTGGCTCTGTGTCAAATTTTGTCTGATCATGCACCTGTGAAGTTTTACTACGTTAAAGGCGCTATATAAATGCAAGTTGTTGTTGTTGAGTGGTGACTGGCTGGATCATAGAATAATGATCCTTTACATAGTTTTTACAGAACCATTGCATACGTATATATCAATCTTAACTTATCAATTCTGTTTCATTATTGCAGTGTATAAGTTGAACACGATTCCCAACCTGTATCGGGAATTTGGGTTGGATAGGATATCGATTTTCAGCATTACATTGACTGGGATGGAAAATATAAGTTTTCCTTACCCAATTATTCAGCACTGCTCTTTTTAAAGATGCCCTGTTGCCAATGATGACTGAGTGCTGTATTGGCCCATTGCGTGAGGGAAAGAACAAGAGAGGGATTCACTTTGTACCGATGACGTTTTCACATTGTTATTGCCAATATTGTGAATACCCAAAATTGCAATGTGCAATGCAAGAAAGAAAAAAAGATTTGTATTTAAATAGCGCCTTTCACGACCACTGGATGTCTCAAAGCTCTTTACAGCCAATGAAGTACTTTTGGAGTGTAGTCACTGTTGTAGTGTGGGAAATGTGGCAGCCAATTTGCGCACAGCAAGCTCCCACAAACAGCAATGTGATAATGACCAGATAATCTGTTTTTGTGATGTTAATTGAGGGATAAATATTGGCCAAGACACTAGGGAGAACTCCCCTGCTGTTCTCTGAAATAGTGCCATGGGATCTTTTATGCCCACCTGAGAGAGCAGACGGGGCCTCGGTTTAATGACTCATCTGAAAGATGGCACCTCCGACAATGCAGCACTCCCTCAGCACTGCACTGGAATGTCAGCCTAGATTTTCTGTGCTCAATCTCTGGAGTGGGGACTTGAACCCACAACCTTCTGACTCAGAGGTGAGCGTGCTACCAATTAAGCATTACGCAAACCATCAATCTTCAAGCAGTTAGTATGGAAATTTAACAAAAAGAAATCTTCTGGAAAATGTTTAAAATGAGGAAAAATACAGGTCCATTTTGGTTAAACAGAAGGGAGCCTTTCTAGAAAGTGTGATGGAAACTGTTCCCCAGAGTCAGGAGTGTTGGTCATTATTACATGTACAAAACCAAATGCCCAGGGCGGAATGAGCAAATGGCACAATATAAACGAGCAATTTGTAGGACCAACAGGACTGAAGCTTGGTTTCGATATCTGTATACAACTCCGTTGTTATATATTATGAGAAAATCATCTTCTCCTGTAATCTATCCCTTTCAGAGCCACCATAATGAACCTAATGGACATTAATTCTGTTCAACTTTTCTACTATCAGGGGAGGCTGAATGGGCTGGGGCTCTTTTCCCCAGAAAATAGAAGGCTGAGGGGAGACCTGATAGAGATCTTTAAAATTATGAAAGTTTTTAATAGGTAGACATAGAAAAGATGTTTCCACTTGTGGGGCAGACCAGAACTAGGGGCCATAAATATAAGACAGTCACCAATAAATCCAGAGAGTGGTGAGAATGTGGAACTTGCTACCACAGGGAGTACTTGAAGCAAATAGTATGGTTGTATTTAAGGGAAGGCTAGATAAGCATATGAGGGAGAAAAGAATAGAAGGTTATGCCAATTGGGTGAGATGAAGTAAATAGAGTGGGAGGAGGCTCGTGAAGGAAAGAAAGAATTAAAGAAAGAAAGAATGAAAGAAAGAAATTGCATTTATATAGCACCTACTGTTGTAATGTAGGAAACACAGGCACAGGCATGTTGGGCCGAATGGCCTGTTTCTGTGCTGTAAATTCTATGTTGACGTTTCACACCAGCATTTTGTCTGTTTTTCTAGGCCTCTGAAGAGAATGACAGTGGGGATGTTTCTTGCAGCCTTGGCATTTGTTGCTGCTGCTTTGGTGCAACTTCAAATCGATGTGAGTACCATAAGTTCATAATTAAAATGGCAATTTTCAGAACAGGAAACTGCTGCAGCTGAAGTGTCATTTTTGTTACAGCTTCTTCAGTTCTAGAGTAATGGAGGGGCGGATATTCCTCTCCCGAAAATGTCCGGGAGAAACTTTGGGGGGTAGGTGGGGGACAGATCAACAGAAGTGCACAACCTCAGCCCCTGAATCTCCTGCGGGGACCTAGTGTCAATATGACAGACACATAGGGTTTCCAACCCTCCGGGATTGTCCTCCAGGACAACTGCTGCCAGAAACTCTGGGCAATAAATCACAGATAAATCCTCACGAGGAGGAACATCCTCTCTGCATCTACGTGGTCAAGACCCCTCAGAATCTTATAAGTTTCAATAAGATCACCTCTCATTCTTCTAAACTCCAATGAGTATAGGCCAACCTGCTCAACCTTTCTTCATAAGACAACCCTTCATTTCAGGAATCAATCTAGTGAACCTTCTCTGAACTGCCTCCAATGCAAGTATATCCCTCCATAAATAAGGAGACCAAAACTATATGCAGTACTCCAGGTGTGGTCTCACTAATGCCTGTACAGTTATAGCAGGTCTTCCCTACTTTTATACTCCATCCCCCTTGCAATAAAAGCCAACATTCCAGTTGCCTCCCTAACTACTTGCTGCACCTGCATACTAACTTTTTGTGTTTCATGTACAAGTACCCCTAGATCCATCTGTATCTCTGCATTTCGTAATCTCTCCCCATTTAAATAATAATTAGCTTTTTTATTTTTCCCACCAAAGTTGGTAACCTCACATTTTCCCATCTCCATCTGCCAAATTTTTGCCCACTCACTTAGCCCATCTATATCCCTTTGCAGATTATTTGCATCCTCCACACAACTTGCTTTCCCATGTATCTTTGTGTCATCAGCAAATCTGGTACATCTTCTCAGCATTAACCCTGTCAAGCCTCTTCAGAATTTTGTATGTTTCAATTAGATCATCTCTTATTCTTCTAAACTCTAAGGAATATCGGCGTAGTCTACTCAATCTCTTCTCATAGGGCAATTTCCTCATCCCAGGAACCAGTCTAGTGAACCTTTGTTGCAAGTATGTCTTTCCTTAGGTAAGGAGCCCAGAACTGTACACAATATTCCATAGGCCTCACCTATGCCTTGTATAATTGTAGTAAGACTTCTTTACTCTAATATGCTAATCCCTTTGTAACAAAAGCTAACATACCATTTGCTTTCCTAATAGCTTGCTGTACCTTCATGTTACCTTTCTGTGATTCATGTACAAGGACACCAAGGTCCCTCTGTCTTTCGCCATTCAAAAAATATTCTGCTTTTTTGTTTTTCCAACCAATGTTGATAACTTCACAATTCCCCATATTGTATTCCATCAGCCATGTTCTTGCCCACTCAGTCAACCTGTCTATATCTCTCTGCAGCCTCTTTGCATCCTCCTCACTGCTTACTTTCCCACTTAACTCTTGTTTATCAGCTATAAAAATATTGGGCAAGGGAGAAAAGCCTGTTTGACTGACAGTCACGACTCATCCGATCGGGCAATGAAGAGTCTAACCGCTTTCCGATTAAGGTGGGAAGGTGAGGCTTCATCAAGATGGATGTGTTGAGCGACCAATAGCAGGAATGTAGGGGCGGGGCTGTTAGAGACAGGCGATCATGTGATGAATCCTTCAGGAATACATCTCACCAGAGTTGGCCACCCTAGACAACAACAACAACAAAAACTTGTATTTATATGGCGCCTTTAACGAAGTGAAACGTCCCAAGGTGTTTCACAGGAGACTCATGAGATAAAAATTTGACACCGAGCCACATAAGTAAAATAGAAGTAGAAAGTAATCAAAAAGTGACGTCACAGCCAATGGGGTAAGTGATTGGCTGGTGATTGGTGAGTAGCTTTTCTTTTATTTTTTATATCAGTAAGTGAACTATAACATTGTTATTACCAATTTAAGGGTATCTAAGGTTAAGACATGGCAGGAGAGCTCGGTCATGTGATATGCTCCTCCTGTACCATGTGGGAACTCGGGGACACTTCCGGTGTCCCTGACAACTACGTGTGTGGGAAGTGTATCCGCCTCGAGCTCTTGACGGTCCGCGTTGCGGAATTGGAGCTGAAGGTGGATTCACTCTGGAGCATCCACGATGCTGAGAATGACGTGAGTATCACGTGTAGCGAGTTGGTCTTACCGCAGGAGAAGGGTCCACAGCCAGATAGGGAATGGAAGACCAACAGGAAGAGCAGTGCAAGAAAGATAGTGCAGGAGTCCCCTGTGGTCATCCCCCTGCAAAACAGATACACTGCTTTGAGTACTGTTGGGGAGGATGACTCATCAGGGGAGGGCAGCAGCAGCCAAGTTCATGGCACCGTAGGTGGCTCTGCTGCAAAGGAGGGCAGGAAAAAGAGTGGGAGAGCGATAGTGATAGGGGATTCGATGGTGAGGGGAATAGATAGGCGTTTCTGCGGACACAACCGAGACTCCAGGATGGTATGTTGCCTCCCTGGTGCAAGGGTCAAGGATGTCTCGGAGCGGGTGCAGGACATTCTGAAATGGGAGGGAGAACAGCCAGTTGTCGTGGTGCACATTGGTACCAACGACATAGGTAAAAAAAGGGATGAGGTCCTACGAAAAGAATTTAAGGAGCTAGGAGCTAAATTAAAAAGTAGGACCTCAAAAGTAGTAATCTCGGGATTGCTACCAGTGCCACGTGCTAGTCAGAGTAGGAATCGCAGGATAGCGCAGATGAATACATGGCTTGAGCAGTGGTGCAGCAGGGAGGGATTCAAATTCTTGGGGCATTGGAACCGGTTCTGGGGGAGGTGGGACCAGTACAAACCGGACGGTCTGCACCTGGGCAGGTCCGGAACCAATGTCCTAGGGGGAGTGTTTGCTAGTGCTGTTGGGGAGGAGTTAAACTAATATTGCAGGGGGATGGGAACCTATACAGGGAGACAGAGGGAGACAAAAAGGAGGCAAAAGCAAAAGACAGAAAGGAGATGAGGAAAAGTGGAGGGCAGAGAAACCCAAGGCAAAGAACAAAAAGGGCCACTGTACAGCAAAATTTTAAAAGGACAAAGGGTGTTAAAAAAACAAGCCTGAAGGCTTTGTGTCTTAATGCAAGGAGTATCCGCAATAAGGTGGATGAATTAATTGTGCAAATTGATGTTAACAAATATGATGTGATTGGGATTACGGAGACGTGGCTCCAGGATGATCAGGGCTGGGAACTCAACATCCAGGGGTATTCAACATTCAGGAAGGATAGAATAAAAGGAAAAGGAGGTGGGGTAGCATTGCTGGTTAAAGAGGAGATTAATGCAATAGTTAGGAAAGACATTAGCTTGGATGATGTGGAATCTATATGGGTAGAGCTGCAGAACACTAAAGGGCAAAAATCGTTAGTGGGAGTTGTGTACAGACCTCCAAACAGTAGTAGTGATGTTGGGGAGGGCATCAAACAGGAAATTAGGAGTGCATGCAATAAAGGTGCAGCAGTTATAATGGGTGACTTTAATATGCACATAGATTGGGCTAGCCAAACTGGAAGCAATACGGTGGAGGAGGATTTCCTGGAATGCATAAGGGATGGTTTTCTAGACCAATATGTCGAGGAACCAACTAGGGGGGAGGCCATCTCAGACTGGGTGTTGTGTAATGAGAGAGGATTAATTAGCAATCTCATTGTGCGAAGCCCCTTGGGGAAGATTGACCATGATATGGTGGAATTCTGCATTAGGATGGAGAATGAAACAGTTAATTCAGAGACCATGGTCCAGAACTTAAAGAAGGGTAACTTTGAAGGTATGAGGCATGAATTGGCTAAGATAGATTGGCTAATGATACTTAAGGGGTTGACTGTGGATGGGCAATGGCAGACATTTAGAGAACGCATGGATGAATTACAACAATTGTACATTCCTGTCTGGCGTAAAAATAAAAAAGGGAAGGTGGCTCAACCGTGGCTATCTAGGGAAATCAGGGATAGTATTAAAGCCAAGGAAGTGGCATACAAATTGGCCAGAAATAGCAGCGAACCTGGGGACTGGGAGAAATTTAGAACTCAGCAGAGGAGGACAAAGGGTTTGATTAGGGTAGGGAAAATGGAGTACGAGAAGAAGCTTGCAGGGAACATTAAGGCGGATTGCAAAAGTTTCTATAGGTATGTAAAGAGAAAGAGGTTAGTAAAGACAAACGTAGGTCCCCTGCAGTCAGAATCAGGGGAAGTCATAACGGGGAACAAAGAAATGGCAGACCAATTGAACAAGTACTTTGGTTCAGTATTCACTAAGGAGGACACAAACAACCTTCCGGATATAAAAGTGGTCAGAGGGTCTATTAAGGAGGAGGAACTGAGAGAAATTTTTATTAGTCGGGAAATTGTGTTGGGGAAATTGATGGGATTGAAGGCCGATAAATCCCCAGGGCCTGATGGACTGCATCCCAGAGTACTTAAGGAGGTGGCCTTGGAAATAGCGGATGCATTGACAGTCATTTTCCAACATTCCATTGACTCTGGATCAGTTCCTATCGAGTGGAGGGTAGCCAATGTAACCCCACTTTTTAAAAAAGGAGGGAGAGAGAAAGCAGGGAATTATAGACCGGTCAGCCTGACCTCAGTAGTGGGTAAAATGATGGAATCAATTATTAAGGATGTCATAGCAGCGCATTTGGAAAATGGTGACATGATAGGTCCAAGTCAGCATGGATTTGTAAAAGGGAGATCATGCTTGACAAATCTTCTGGAATTTTTTGAGGATGTTTCCAATAAAGTGGACAAAGGAGTACCAGTTGATGTGGTATATTTGGACTTTCAGAAGGCTTTCGACAAGGTCCCACACAGGAGATTAATGTGCAAAGTTAAAGCACATGGGATTGGGGGTAGTGTGCTGACGTGGATTGAGAACTGGTTGTCAGACAGGAAGCAAAGAGTAGGAGTAAATGGGTACTTTTCGGAATGGCAGGCAGTGACTAGTGGGGTACCGCAGGGTTCTGTGCTGGGGCCCCAGCTGTTTACATTATACATTAATGATTTAGACGAAGGGATTAAATGTAGTATCTCCAAATTTGCGGATGACACTAAGTTGGGTGGCAGTGTGAGCTGCGAGGAGGATGCTATGAGGCTACAGAGTGACTTGGATAGGTTAGGTGAGTGGGCAAATGCGTGGCAGATGAAGTATAATGTGGATAAATGTGAGGTTATCCACTTTGGTGGTAAAAACAGAGAGACAGACTATTATCTGAATGGTGACAGATTAGGAAAAGGGAAGGTGCAACGAGACCTGGGTGTCATGGTACATCAGTCATTGAAGGTTGGCATGCAGGTACAGCAGGCGGTTAAGAAAGCAAATGGCATGTTGGCCTTCATAGCGAGGGGATTTGAGTACAGGGGCAGGGAGGTGTTGCTACAGTTGTACAGGGCCTTGGTGAGGCCACACCTGGAGTATTGTGTACAGTTTTGGTCTCCTAACTTGAGGAAGGACATACTTGCTGTTGAGGGAGTACAGCGAAGATTCACCAGACTGATTCCCGGGATGGTGGGACTGACCTATCAAGAAAGACTGAATCAACTGGGCTTGTATTCACTGGAGTTCAGAAGAGTGAGAGGGGACCTCATAGAAACGTTTAAAATTCTGACGGGTTTGGACAGGTTGGATGCAGGAAGAATGTTCCCAATGTTGGGGAAGTCCAGAACCAGGGGTCACAGTCTAAGGATAAGGGGTAAGCCATTTAGGACCGAGATAAGGAGAAACTTCTTCACCCAGAGAGTGGTGAACCTGTGGAATTCTCTACCACAGGAAGTAGTTGAGGCCAATTCACTAAATATATTCAAAAGGGAGTTGGATGAAGTCCTTACTACTCGGGGGATCAAGGGGTATGGCGTGAAAGCAGGAAGTGGGTACTGAAGTTTCATGTTCAGCCATGAACTCGTTGAATGGCGGTGCAGGCTAGAAGGGCTGAATGGCCTGCTCCTGCACCTATTTTCTATGTTTCTATGTTTCTATGTTTCTATCGCAGGTGACCAAAAGCTTGGTCAAACAGGTACGTTTTAAGCGTCTTGAAGGAGGAAAGAGAGGCGGAGAGGTTTAGGCAGGGAGTTCCAGAGCTTGGGGCCTAGGCAACAGAAGGTTGAGCGATTATAATCAGGGTTGCTCAAGAGGGCAGAATTAGAGGAGCGTAGACATCTTGGTTGTGGGGCTGGAGGAGATTACAGAGATAGGGAGGTGCAAGGCCGTGGAGGGATTTGAAAATAAAGATGAGGCATTGCTTAACCGGAGGCCAATGTAGGTCAGCAAGCACAGGGGTGATGGGTGAGCAGGACTTGGTGTGAGTTAGGACCCGGGCAGCCGGGTTTTGGATCACCTCTAGTTTACGGAGGATAGAATGTGGGAGGCCAGCTTTGGAATAGTCAAGTCTAGAGGTAACAAAGGCATGGATGAGGGCTTCAGCATGCATAGAGCTGCAATATTGGGTGCAGGGGCAGAGAGCAGAGCCAGAAGGACTGTACAATTCAAATGGCTCCTGGTATTTTGCGAGGGAATCTCTGTGCAAAAACCATGCACCCTGGATTTTCCCGCTGGATTTTATACAAGAGATTACATAGCTGCGAGGGAGAGGGGTGGGGGAGGAGAGGCGTGGGGTGAATTAGACACAATACTCCAGTTGAGGCCGAACCAGTGTTTTATACAAGTTCATCATAACTTCCTTGCTTTTGTACTCCATGCCTCAATTAAGAATCCCAGTAAAGTAAAAATCCTTGGGGTTACAGCACAGAAGGCGGCCATTCCACCATTGCTGGCTGTTCAACTGGAAGTATCTATTCTAATCCCATCTCCCTGCCCTTTCTCTGAATGAAACCAGGAATGATCATTTTGGAATTCATAACAGAGATCTTAATAGTTCCGTGACCAGGGCAAACATCATTGTAACACCTTTAAAAAGCTTTCTTTTTTGTCATTGAGGCATTTAACAAAAATACACAATGACAGCCTATTGATAAAGCTGATGTTTGAGTGTCAATTTGTCGGTCTCAATAGCCATTAGAATGATACCGTGTGTTCCTATCTACATCTTGCTCCTTTCTCCTGCAGAGTACTCTTCCTACCTTCCCGGTTGGTGAGCAAAGCCAAATCAAAATCATCAATGTCGGCAACTCGAATGTCAATGTAACACTCGGCGAACTGCCCCAGTCAGATTCAGTACAGCCATCAGAGGTATGTAGTATCGATAAATTAGCATCGCACTTCGATGTTATACCTAGCAATGTGCGTTGCTGAACACATTCAGGGAACAGTGCCAATGGACTGCCATCAAAACACAATCAGCATACCTATATGCAATTGTTCTATTAAAGGATGTTTATATTCGGTGCAATCATTCATTGCACCTTACAGCTTAAAGGAGGTCATTCGGCCCAATCTGCCTGTGCTGGCTCTCTGAAAGTGCGATCCAATGTTTCCTTTTCAAGTATTTATCCAATTCCCTTTTGAAAGTTACGATTGAATCTGCTTCCACTGCGTCCAGATCCTAACAACTCACTGTGTAAAAAAAATTATTTCACATTTATACCAACTTTAAGGAGCTTAAAGGAAAGGAATCAATTTAATTTCCATTGACGTTCACTAATCATTTCAAAACGTTGTCACTTTGCCAGAAACACTTAATATGGACAATGCGACTGCCTGACCTCTTTTTGAGAGCTCGAATGGGGGAAGAAATTAGTGATGATTTTCCTTTCACGTTGTCCTGCCGGGCTCCAGAATTAATAGCGGAGAGCTTCAGAGTTGTAGGTGTGCTGCGCCTTCTGAGACAGGAGTGCCCCTGGCCCGGCATTTCCTGGCCTGGTCCCTTTCTGGCACAGGCCCCGTCCCCAGTATGGCCTGGCATGGGGTATATTGGGAGCAAGCAAGGTTAGAGCTGCATTCCTGAGACGCCTATAGTTACACTCCTAAGTCATCGGCATCCTGGAGAGCAGCAACAACTTGCATTTGTATAGCACCGTTAACGTCCCAAGGTGCTTCGCCAAACATAATTTGACACCGAGCCACGTTAGGACAGGTGACCAAAGAGCTAGGTTTTAAGGAGCGACTTAAAGGAGGAGAGAGACGGAGAGGTTTAGGGAGGGAATTCCAGAGCTTAGCGCCTGGGCAGCTGATGGCACGGCTACCAATGGTGGAGTGATGGAAATCGTGGATGCGCAAGAGCAGGTGATTCCGTGCCTGCTCCTGAGTTGCGGCTATCCTTGTGCTAATGGAACTCCCAAAGAAAGAATTGCATTTATATAGCCCCTTTCCTGACCACCGGACGTCCCAAAGCACTTTACAGCCAATGAAGTACTTTTGGAGTGTAGTCGCTGTTGTAATGTGGGAAACGCAGCAGCCAATTTGCGCACAGCAAGCTCCCACAAACAGCATAGTGATAATGACCAGATAAACTGTTTTTGTTAAGTTGATTGAAGGACAGATATTGGCCCCAGGACACCAGGGATAACTCCCCTACTCTTCTTTGAAATAATGCCATGGGATCTTTTACATCCACCCGAGAGAGCAGGGCCACGGTTTAACGTCTCATCCAAAAGATGGCCCCTGAGACAGTGCAGCACCCGCTCAGCACTGCGCTGGGAGTGTCAGCCTAGATTTTTCTGCTCAAGTGTCTGGAGCGGGACTTGAACCCGCAACCTTCTGACTCAGAGGCAATGGTGGCACCCACTGAGCCACAGCTGACAGACAAAGTGGTGGTTTGGTAGGGAACTCAGCGTAGGTGAAGGAACGGTGATATACGACCAAGTTAAGAAGATGTGTGACTTGGAGGTGAAGGTGTTCCCATGATGTTGCTAGTCTTGTCCTTCTCAAGTGACAGGGGTCATGAGGCTGGTCAAAATAAACCCAAATACTTAATTCTCCATAGATAGAATCACAAAACAACTGATATCGTTAAAAACAAACCTGCATCTTGAGAATGTCTTGCTTTGTTGTTAATGTAATACTTAGCTCCTCTTTTCTAGGCAACTGAATATATCACTGTTACAGCAACCGAAGTACAGAATGTCCATGTTCAGTATGGAACCACGTCATCAATCTATCCAGCTAAAATTAGTAAAGGATCTCGTCACACCCTCCTCGTAACAAACTTTCCGAACACCGCTGTGGAATGGGTTAGTATATTTCTGCAGAAAATATGGGTAAAATGCAACATTATTATTAATAAAGAAAAAGTGCTCAAAACCTTTACCTGAATATTTCTTAAACATGAATTTCTATTTTACTAACAAGGGCACATATCTGTATTTCAAATAGAACATGACATCTATGAGTGTAGCCAGTCAGGCAGATTTCACCTCCGGTATCTCAATTTGAGTCCAGCCCCAATGTTGGATTAAAGTATGATATGTGTTTGGGCCGTCAAAACCACCTTCTTAATGAGTGTGAATCCTTACATAGGATTACTTAGGATTACATATGATATACGGCACAGAAACAGGCCATTTGGCCCAACTAGTTTATGCTCCACTTGAGCCTCCTATGTCTTTCCTCATCTAACTCTATCTGCATAACCCTCTGTTCCCTTCTCCCTCATATGCTTGTCTAGCCTCCCCTTAAATGCATCTATACTATTCGCTTCAACCACTCCCTGTGGTAGCGAGTTTCACATTCTCACCACTCTCTGGGTAAAGAAGTTTCTTCTGAATTCCCTGTTGGATTTCTTGGTGACTATCTTATGTTGATGGCCTCTTTGCCACAAGTGGAAACATGCTCTCTGTATCCACTCTATCAAAATCTTTCATGATTATAAAAATCTCTATTCGCATTCTTTTTTCAGCAGAAAAGAGACCCAGCCTGTTCATCCTTTCCTGATATGTATACCCTTGTATTTCTGGTATCATCCTTGTAAATCCTCTCTGCACCTTCTCCTGTGCCTCTATATCTTTTTTATAATATGGCGAGCAGAACTGTACGCAATACTTTTAAGTGTGGTCTAATCAAGGTTCGATACAGGTTTAGCATAAATTCCTTACTTTTCAATTCTATCCTTCTAGAAATAAACCCTAGTGCTTGGTTTGCTTTTTTTATGGCTTTGCTAACCTGCATCGCAACTTATAGTGATTTGTGTATTTGTACTCCGAGATTCTGTTGTTCCTCTACCCCACCTAGACTCGCACCTTCCAAGTAATAAATGACCTCCCTATTCTTCCTACCAAATTGCAATACCTCACATTTATCTGTGTTGAACTTCATTTGCCAATTATATCCCATTCTGCAAGTTTATTAATGTCCTCCTGTAATTTATTGCAGTCGTCCTCAGTATTTAATATACTCCCAATTTGGTGTCATCTACAACTTTAGTTCTTAGTGGAAACAACCCATAGTTCAGCAAAAGTTGGCAATTTCAGTCCAAGAGATCGCAGGATGTCTGATGTGGGAAGTGGAAAACGCACATTATTGGTGTAAGCTAACGGGATCATTGCTCTGCAAGTTACTATATTACATATGACCGGCGATAATAACAGCGAGTGATGAAATGTTCCATCTATTGTATGGAAATCTCAGATGAATGAAGGCAAGAAATAAAGTTATAGAATGCTTTTACTTATGTCAAGGACAGTATTTATGATCTACCTACGTTTTAACTATTGGATCGCATACACAGTGACATAACTCTAATGTTAGTGACACTGCTGCTTTTGGCTTGATGAAAGGGAAATTTGTCCAGTTTAGTAGATGGATTACACCCTGGAAACATGCTTTATAGCCTGTGTTAATCCCACATAATATTACATCATATGCTTTGAACAGGTGTGCTATTGTAGCATAGAATTCGAACCAAAGTGGTATTTGTTTTACATCACTGTGCATCACAGGATAAGGCATAAAGATCATAAGAAGTGGGAGCAGGAGTCAGCCATAGAAACATATAGAAACATAGAAAATAGGTGCAGGAGTAGGCCATTCGGTTCTTCGAGCCTGCACCACCATTCAATAAGATCATGGCTGATCATTCCCTCAGTACCCCTTTCCTGCTTTCTCTCCATACCCCTTGATCCTTTAGCTATAAGGGCCATATCTAACTCCCTCTTGAATATATCCAATGAACTGGCATCAACAGTACGGCAGGGAATTCCACGGGTTAACAACTCTCTGAGTGAAGAAGTTTCTCCTCATCTCAGTCCTAAATGGCCTACCCCTTATCCTAAGACTGTGTCCCCTGGTTCTGGGCTTTCCCAACATCGGGAACATTCTTCCCGCATCTAACCTGTCCAGTCCCGTCAGAATCTTGCACGTTTCTATGAGATTCCGTCTCATCCTCCTAAACTCCAGTGTATAAAGACCCAGTTGATCTAGTCTCTCCTCATATGTCAGTCCAGCCATCCCTGGAATCAGTCTGGTGAACCTTCACTGCACTCCCTCAATAGCAAGAATGTTCTTCCTCAGATTAGAAGACCAAAACTGAACACAATATTCCATGTGAGGTCTCACCAAGGCCCTGTACAACTGCAGTAAGACCTCCTTGCTCCTATACTCAAATCCCCTAGCTATGAAGGCCAACATACCAATTGCCTTCTTCACCGCCTGCTGTACCTGCATGCCAACTTTTAATGACTGATGAACCATGACACCCAGGTCTCGTTGCAACTCCCCTTTTCCTAATCTGCCGCCATTCAGATATATTCTGCCTTTGTGTTTTTGCCCCCAAAGTGGATAGCCTCACATTTATCCACTGCATCTGCCATGATTTGCCCACTCACCTAACCTGTCTAAGTTAGCCTGCAGCCTCTTAGCTTCCTCCTCACGGCTCACACTGCCCCCCAGTTTAGTGTCATCTGCAAACTTGGAGATATTACACTCAATTCCTTCATGCAAATCATGAATGTATATTGTAAAGAGCTGGGGTCCCAGCACTGAGCCCTGCGGTACTCCACTAGTCACTGACTATCATTCTGAAAAGGACCCGTTTATCCCGACTCTCTGCTTCCTGTCTGCCAACCATTTCTCTATCCACGTCAGTACATTACCCCCAATACCATGCGCTTTAATTTTCCACACCAATCTCTTGTGTGGGACCTTGTCAAAAGCCTTTTGAAAGTCCAAATACACCACAGTCACTGATTCTCCCTTGACCACTCTGCTAGTTACATCCTCAAAAAATTCCAGAAGATTCGTCAAGCATGATTTCCCTTTCATAAATCCATGCTGACTTGGACCGATCCTGTCACTGCTTTCCAAATGTGCTGCTATTTCATCCTTAATGATTGGTTCCAACATTTTCCCCACCACTGATGTCAGGCTAACCAGTCTATCATTACCCGTTTTCTCTCTCCCTCCTTTTTTAAAAAGCGGTGTTACATTAGCTACCCTCCAGTCCATGGGAACTGATTCAGAGTCAATAGAATGTTGGAAAATAATCACCAATGCATCCACTATTTCTAGGATCAGTTCCTTAAGTACTGTGTGATGCAGACTATCAGGCCCTGGGGATTTATCATCCTTCAATCCCATCAATCTCCCTAACACAATTTCCCACCTAATAAGGATATCCTTCAGTTCCTCCTTCTCACTAGACCCTCGGTCCCCTAGTACATCCAGAAGGTTATTTGTGTCTTCCTTCGTGAAGACAGAACCAAAGTATTTGTTCAATTAGTCTGCCATTTCTTTGTTCCCCATTATAAATTCACCTGAATCTGACAGCAAGGGACCTACGTTTGTCTTCACTAATCTTTTTTTCTTCACATATCTATAGAAGCTTTTGCAGTCAGTTGTTATGTTCCCAGCAAGCTTCCTCACGTACTCTATTTTCCCCCTCTTAATTAAACCCTTCGCCCTCCTCTGCTGAATTCTAAATTTCTCCCAGTTCTCAGGTTTGCTGCTTTTTCTGGCCAATTTATATGCCTCTTCCTTGGATTTAACACTATCCTTAATTTCCCTTGTTAGCCACAGTTGAGCCACCTTCCCCGTTTTACTTTTACACCAGACAGAGATGTACAATTGTTGAAGTTCATCCATGTGATCTTTAAATGTTTGCCATTGCCTATCCACCGTCACCCCTTTAAGTATCATTTGCCAGACTATGCTAGCCAACTCACGCCTCATACCGTCGAAATTACCTTTCCTTAAGTTCAGGACCCTAGTTTCTGAATTAACTGTGTCACTCTCCATCTTAATGAAGAATTATCAAGCCTGCTCCACCATTCAATGAGATCATGGCTGATCTTCAACCTCAATTCCACTTTCCTGCCCGATCCCCATATCCTTTGATTTCCCTAGAGTCCAAAAATCTATTGATCTCAGCCTTGAATGCACTCAACGACTGAGCATCCAAAGCCCTCTGGGGTAGAGAATTCCAAGGGTTCACAACCCTCTGAGTGAAGAAATTCTTCCTCATCTCAGACTTAACTGGCCAACCCCTTATCCTGAGATTATGCCCCCTAGTTCCAGACTCTCCAGCCAGGGGAAACAACCTCTCAGCATCCACCCTGTCAATTCCCCTCAGAATCTTATATCTTTCAATAAGATCACCTCACATTCTTCTAAACTCCAGATAGTGTAGGCTCAATCTATTCAACCTCTCCTCATAGGACAACCCTCTCATCGCAGGGATTATTCCAGTGAACCTGCGTTGCCTCCAAGGCATGTATGTCCTTTCTCAGATAAGGAGTCCAAAACAGTGCACGGTACTCCAGGTGTGGTATCACCAAAGCCCTGTACAATTGTAGTAAGACTTCCTTACTCTTGTACACCAACCCCTTGCAGTAACCTGCCTAGATTACTGTAAATATCACTGTGGCAGTATGTACCACTAAATATGAAATTTGTTAGATGTTGCTTCTATGCACACTGGCATTGTCTTGTTTTGATTTTTGAGTTATTCTGCAATTCAGTATCCAGATGATTAAAAAGAAAAATTAGGGAATTGGTTAGGAGGTAGGGTTAGGGTTAGGGAGTCAGGATAATGGGCATGTAGACTGAGATTGGGAACTCACATGTGGGGTAATCACATGTGTAAATCTGCATCCTGCTCCCCTGGATAACAACACAGTGGATTCTGGCTCATAAATTTCACCCCCTATCAGATGTCTTGTTGCACTCTTCTAACCTGAGTGCATATATCCAGGACTTTCCTTATGCAGGGTCTGAGCTAAAGACAGCGGAGCTCATATGAGCAATACAGATTGTAGCTCACCAAGGTTTAGTGCTTTGTCAGATAGTTGTGGTTCAGATTAGATCAGCAGGAAAGAAATCCCAGGTGTAATCTGAGTCCCATTGATCCAGAGTCCAACATGTTAATGCAATAATCAGTCCATTGAAGGGTCAGAACAAAGGAATTGTGACTGTGTAACTGCAATATATTTTGAAGCTAATGTAAAAATCTCTGACCTTCTTTTGACAGCTCAATGATATTAAAGCCAAACCAGAGGAAGGAAAAAATGCTGTCAGGTATGTTTCTTCATACTGGCCATCCACCCACCTTTCATCCTCCATAAACTTCAGCTCACCCAAAACTCTCCAGCTGTATACTAACTCGCATCAATTCCCGTTCACCCATCACCCCCTGTGCTCGCTGACCTACGTTGGCTCCTTGTCCAACAACGCCTCGAATTTAAAATTCCCATCCTTGTTTACAAATCCCTCCATGGCCTCACCTCTCCCTGTCTCTGTAACCTCCTCCAGCCCCACAACCCCCCGAGATATCTGCGCTCCTCCAATTCTGGCCTCTTGCTCATCCCTGGTTTTAAACGCTCAACCCATTGGCGGCTGTGCCTTCAGCTGCCTAGGCCCTAAGCTCTGGAATTTCCTCCTTAAACCTCTCCATCTCTCTACCTCTCTTTCCTCCTTTAAGACACTCCTTAAAGCCTACATCTTTGACCTTTGGTCACCTGCCCTAATATCTCCTTATGTGATTCGGTGTCAGATTTTGTTTGACAATGTTTCTGTGAAGCGCCTTAGGACGTTTTTCTATGTTAAAGACACTCTAAGTACAAGTTGTTGTTATTGTGTTCCCAACACAGATGAGACTGCACACAGGGAGGTTAAAGTAACAGTGACCTCGGTCTTTATTAAGACACTCCAGAGTGAGGAACAGGCCTGAGGGGTCGGCTTATATACAGTGCTCCCAAGGGATGCTGGGATCCCTTGGGAATTAAGGGGATGCGCTCCCTGGTGGTGGAACATGGGAGTGCATGCTTTACAGATACACAACATCACTCCCCCCCCCCCCCCCCCCAAAGTCAAAGTGAAAACTATTTACAAGGTGAGGCGGTCAGGAGCCTTTCTATCCCTGGTGGACCGCCTCGGTACAAATGTCTGTTCTGGTATGTTGGCTGTGCCCTCGTTGGGCTGGTGTGTTGTTGGCCCTGCAGGGCTGCTGGGTGATCCTGGCCTTGCTGGGCTATTGGGCGTGATGGGTTCAATTTCCTGGTCCGGGGTGGTGTCGTTGATCCTTTCGGTGTGTGTTGTGGGCTCGAAAAAGGTGGTGTCTGCTGTGGGTTGTTCAGGGCAGTCTGTGAATTGCAGCCTCGTTTGGTCGAGGTGCTTTCTGCAAATTTGTCTATTGTCTAGTTTGACCACAAACACCCTACTCCCTTCTTTAGCTATCACCGTGCCCGCGATCCACTTGGAACCATGTCCATAGCTTACCACATACACAAGGTCATTCAGATACATTTCCCGTGACACAGTGGCGCGACCATCGTTTACATTTTGTTGCTGCCGCTTGCTCTCTACCTGATCATGCAGGTTAGGGTGAACCAGCCAGAGTCTGGTTTTAAGTGTCCTTTTCATGAGTAGCTCAGCCAGGGACACCCCTGTGAGCAAGTGGGGTCTCATATGGTAGCTGAGCAGTACTCGGGACAGGTGGGTTTGGAGTGAGCCTTCTGTGACTCGTTTAAGGCCCTGTTTCATTGTTTGTACTGCCCGTTCTGCCTGCCCATTGGAGGCTGGTTTAAACGGGGCCAAGGTGACATGTTTGATCCCATTGCGGGTCATGAATTCTTTAAATTCAGCACTGGTGAAACATGACCCGTTGTCACTGACCAGTATGTCAGTGGCAAACATGGCCCTCAGGCTTTCAATGGTGGCGGTGGCGGTGCTTCCCGACATTATTTCACATTCAATCCATTTTGAAAAAGCATCCACCACCACCAGGAACATTTTACCGAGAAACGGGCTTGCATAGTCGACATGGATCCTCGACCATGGTCTGGAGGGCCAGGACCACAAACGTAGTGGTCCCTCTCTGGGCCTGTTGCTCAACTGAGCACATACGCTGCATTGTTGTACAGAGGACTCTAAGTCAGAGTTGATACCGGGCCACCACACGTGGTGTCATGTATTCAACCAGCATTGTAACCCATGTATAAACTGACCTAAGTTGTACACCGTGAGAACACTGACCACTAGGTGGGAGACACTCCTAACCTGGACCTTCAGGTATAAAAGGGGAAGCTCCACCCACCTTCATCACTTGAGTGCTAAGGAATAAAGGACAGGTCACAGACTGACCTTCTCTCAAGCATGGGCCTCGTGTGCATTTATACTGTGTAGTAAGGACGTATCAATGGTGACAAGAAACTGGGATTTAAACCACGCGAGCATGGCCACTAGCAGAACAGACGAGAGGTACTGTGTTAAGGAATGGTTGGGACAGAGATTCAACATTGTTAAAGCAGCACACAGTTCTCCAGGCAGACAAGGGCAGTCAGGCATGCCCCAACATGTAGTCGAACCCAGAGTGGGAGTTTGACAGAGACAATGGCAAGCTGAACAGTGATTCACGCCATTGCAAGGGACAATGCGGCCAGTAATGCGGCCATCAACACCTGTTAAAGGTGCACTCAAGGACAATAACAGGGGCAGTCAGGGACGATCGACTGGCAAGGGACCTTTTGTTTCAAACCGCAACTCATGCTGGAGGCGTGGAGGCATACATTCAGCCGGAGTTTGCAGAGATGAGCAAAATACCTGCAGAAATTGCAGAAATGGACGCTGGGGGAAATCGCTGGAAGCGATAATGATGAAAGTGCTCCTCAATGGCATCCCAGTATCAATGGAGTTAGACACGGGTGCCAGCCAATCCCTGATGGGTATCAAACAGTTCGAAAAGTTGTAGGCATCCAAGGCCAGGAGGCCAAAATTATCGCAGATTGACACACAGCTACGGACTTACATAAAGCAGATCATTCCGGTGCTAGGCAGCGCCACGGTATTCGTGACCCACAAAGATTCGGAGAACAGATTGCCACTCTGGATTGTCCCAGGGGACGGTCCCGCACTACTGGGGAGGAGTTGGCTTGCTGTCACGAACTGGAAATGGGGCGGTGTCAATGCAATTTCCTCTGTGGAGCGAGTATCATGCTCACAGGTCCTGGACAAATTTGACTCATTATTTCAACCCGGCATTAGCACTTTCATGGGGGCCAAGGTAGTGATTCACATAAACACGGACGCCAGACCAGTGCACCACAAGGCCAGAGCGGTGCCGTACGTGATGCGGGAAAAGATAGAAGGCGAATTGGACCGCTTGTTGAGGGAAGGCATCATCTCGCCAGTCGAATTCAGTGACTGGGCGAGCCCGATTGTGCCAGTGCTCAAGGCGGATGGGTCGGTCAGGATATGTGGCGATTACAAGGCCACCATCAATCGGGTGTCACTCCAAGACCAGTACCCGCTACCGAGAGTGGAGGACCTCTTTGCGACGCTATCCGGTGGCAAACTTTTTTCAAAATTGGACCTGACCTCAGCTTACATGACCCAGGAGCTGGCGAGTGAGTCGAAGAAGCTGACCACCATCACGACACAGAAGGGGTTGTTTGAGTACAACAGATGTCCGTTCGGGATTCGCTCGGCCGCCGCGATCTTCCAACGAAATATGGAAAGCCTCCTCAAGTCGATTCCAGGGACGGTGGTTTTTCAGGACGACATCCTCATTACGGGTTACGATACTGAAGAACACCTCCACAACCTGAAGGAGGTGCTACGCAGACTGGACCGGATAGGTCTGCGACTGAAAAAGGCGAAGTGCGTCTTCCTAGCTCCAGAGGTAGAATTCCTGGGGATGAGTGTAGCAGCAGACGGGATCAGCCCTACTGCATCCAAGACGGAAGCGATCCAGAGAGCACCCAGACCCCATAACACGACGGAGCTGCGTTCGTTACTGGGGCTCCTGAACTATTTTGGTAACTTTCTTCCCAAATTGAGCACGCTGCTAGAGCCGCTACACATGCTCCTACGCAAAGATCGCGAATGGGTCTGGGGGGACAGCCAGGAAAGGGCTTTTAATAGAGCACGCAATTTGTTATGTTCCAACAATCTGTTAACGCTATATGACCCATGTAAGAAACTTGTGTTAACGTGCGATGCGTCGGGTGTGTGTTGCAGCATGTCAATGCCAGGACTTCATGGCAGGCAATGGAATTAACCATCTTAGAACGGCACCGTTCAAACCGGCCTCAAACAGCCAGGCAGAACGAGCAGTGCAAATAATCAAACAGGGGATGCTCAGATTCCAAGGGGGTTCCCTACAAACCCGCTAATCACGCTTCTTGTTGGCCTATAGATCCCGACCACACTCGCTCACAGGGGTTCCACCCGCAGAGCTACTAATGAAAAGGACGCTCAAAACCCGATTATCCCTTATACACCCCACCATGAAAGAAATTGTCGAGAACAGGCACCAGTCACAATATCACTACCATGACAGGAATGCGAGGGCGCGATGTATTGATGTAAATGACCCTGTTTTTGTCCTCAACTACGCTGCAGAGCCCAAATGGCTCGCAGGCACTGTGGTTGCCAAAGAGGGAAATAGGATTCTGGTAGTTAAACTTACCAATGGACAAATCTGCCACAAACATGTGGATCAAACAAAAAAGAGGTTCAGCAACCCCATAGAAGAAGCAGAGGAAGAACACAATATAGAGTTCACTCCACCACAGGTGACCGAACACCGGAACCAAAGGGAGGAGAGCCCAGTCACTGTGGGCAGTCCGGACAGGCCTGAGGCACTGCAAACAGCAGACGCTCAGGCC
The DNA here is from genome assembly GCF_044704955.1 of Pristiophorus japonicus. NCBI lineage: Eukaryota > Metazoa > Chordata > Chondrichthyes > Pristiophoridae > Pristiophorus > Pristiophorus japonicus. The sequence goes on along the minus strand of NC_091986.1, from coordinate 42,091,337 downwards.
AGCGCCCAACAACCGGAGCCCCAACTCAGGCGCTCTACAAGGGAACATAAACCACCAGAGAGACTCAACCTGTGATCCCAATAAGACTTTGGGGGGGGGAGGTGATGTCATATATTCAACCAGCATTGTAACCCATGTATAAACTGACCTAAGTTGTACACCGTGAGAACACTGACCACTAGGTGGGAGACACTCCTAACCTGGACCTTCAGGTATAAAAGGGGAAGCTCCACCCACCTTCATCACTTGAGTGCTAAGGAATAAAGGACAGGTCACAGACTGACCTTCTCTCAAGCATGGGCCTCATGTGCAGTTATACTGTGTAGAAGGACGTATCACGTGGGATCTGGCTTTCGTTTTCATCAGTACTATACCCGGGTGTGTGCTGTGGAGATCCGAGATGAACGTCTCCCTGCCCTTTTTGGGTAGCACTGCGCGGTTACCCCACAACAGGCAGTCTGCCTGAATGGACAGCTCGTCCTTTCGCTGCTGGAACGGCTTGATTGGCTCTTGCATTTCAACGGGGATGCTGGCCCAGCTCCCATGCAGTACACAGTTTTTGACGAGGGACAGCAGAGGATCTTGGCTGGTCCAAGTCCTAATCTGGCGGGCCGTGACAGGTGATTTATCATTTTCAAATGCTTCCATGACCATCAACAAGTCTGCGGGCTGCGCCACCATCAACAAGTTTGCAGGCTGCGCCATTTCCACCCTTGTGATGGGCAATGGTAGCCGACTGAGAGCATCCGCACAGTTCTTGGTGCCTGGCCTGTGGCGGATGCTATAGTTATACACTGATAGCGTGCGTGCCCACCTTTGTATGAGGGCTGAGGCATTAGTATTTCTCCCCTTGTTTTCAGCGAACAGGGATATGAGGGGCTTGTGATCGGTTTCCAGCTCAAATTTGAGGCCAAACAGGTACTGATGCATTTTCTTTACCCCGAACACACATGCCTCTTTCTCAATCATGCTAATGCCTCTTTCTCAATCATGCTGTAGGCCCTCTTGGCCTTAGACAAGCTCCTGGAGGCATAGGTGACAGGTTGCAACTTCCCCGCAATGTTAGCTTGTTGTAATACACACCAGACTCCGTACGACGACGCATCACATGCTAGCACAAGTCTTTTACACGGGTTATACAATGCAAGCAGCTTGTTGGAGCATAAAATGTTTCTGGCTTTCTCAAAAGCAATTACTTGGTTTTTTTCCCCATACCCAGTTCTCACTTTTATGCAATAACACATATAGGGGCTCTAAGAGGGTGCTTAACCCCGGTAGGAAGTTACCAAAATAGTTGAGGAGTCCCAGGAACGACCGCAGCTCCGTGACGTTCTGTGGCCTGGGCGGGTTCCTGATAGCCTCTGTCTTGGCATCTGTGGGCCGAATGCCGTCCGCCGCGATCTTTCTCCCCAAAAACTCCACTTCTGTTGCCATGATGACGCATTTCGACCTCTTCAGCCGCAGCCCTACGCGATCCAGTCGCTGGAGGACCTCCTCCAGGTTTTGTAGGTGCTCGACGGTGTCCCGACCCGTGACCAATTTGTTGTCCTGAAAAACCACTGTGCGTGGTACCGACTTGAGTAGGCTCTCCGTGTTTCTCTGGAAGATCGCTGCAGCCGACCGAATTCCAAACGGGCACCTGTTGTAGATGAATAGTCCCTTGTGCGTGTTGATGCAGGTGAGGCCCTTCGAAGACTCCTCCAGCTCCTGCGTCATGTAGGCCGAAGTCAAGTTGAGCTTGGTGAACGTCTTGCCTCCTGCCAGCGTTACAAATAGGTCGTCTGCCTTAGGTAGCAGGTATTGGTCCTGTAGCGAGAAACGATTAATAGTGACTTTATAATCGTCGCAAATCCTGACTGTGCCATCACTTTTGAGTACTGGAACAATCGGGCTGGCCCACTCGCTGAATTCCACTGGGGAGATGATACCCTCGCGTTGCAGCCTGTCCAGCTCGATTTCCACTCTCTCACTCATCATGTGAGGTACCGCTCGCGCCTTGTGGTGGATGCGTCATGCCTCTGGGAGCAAGTGGATCCGCACCTTCGCCCAGGAAAAGTTTCCAATGCCTGGCTCAAAAAGGGAAGGAAATTTGTTAAGAACCTGGGTACATGAGGCCTCATCGACATGTGATAGCGCTCAGATGTCATCCAAGTTCCAGCGGATTTTGCCCAGCCAGCTCCTTCCAAGCAGTGTGGGGCCATCGCCCGGGACAATCCAGAGTGGCAGTTCCTGCACCGTGCCCTCGTAGGTGACCTTGACCATGGCGCTGCCCAGGACAGTGATGAGCTCTTTGGTGTACGTTCTCAGTTTCGTGTGGATGGGACTCAGGGCTGGTCTGAGTGCCTTGTTGCACAACAGTCTCTCAAACATCTTTTTACTCATGATGGATTGGCTAGCATCAGTGTCCAGTTCCATGGCTACGGGTAAGCCATTCAATTTTACATTTAACATTATAGGTGGACATTTCGTTGAAAATGTGTGCACCCCGTGTACTTCAGCATCTGCCTCCTCTCTCTCAGGCTCGAAATTGCTTTGATCCACCATGGACCGATCTTCCTCTGCCACTTGGTGGTTAGCAGGTTTTGCAGAGATTGCATCTCGTCTGTAAACTTGTTGGAGGTGCCCCATTGTTCCACAGCTCTTGCAAACATACCCTTTGAAGCGGCATGAATAGGCTGAATGGAAGCCTCCACAACGCCAACAACATGTGAATTGCCTTGCATTCATCCTTTGTTGCAGACTCTGAGTCATCTGGGTCACCTGAGGCCTGCTGGCAGTTGCAGACTCGTGGTTTCTGCCCTGTACATTTCTCCTCGCAAACACAGTTCCAGTTAATTTATGAACATTGTTAGCACTTGTGTGCTGAGAAATTTGTTTGATGTTATCACTGGTGGACATAAACGCCTGTGCTGTCGCAATGGCCTTACTGAGGGTCGGTGTCTCTACAGTCAAAAGTTTTCATAGGATGGTCTCGTGGCCAATGCCCAGTACAAAAAAGTCTCTGAGCATCTGCTCCAGGTAGCCATAAAACTCACATTGTCCTGCAAGTCGCCTTAGCTCGGCGACGTAGCTCGCCACTTCCTAACCTTCAGATCGCTGCCACGTGTAGAACCGATACCTCACCATCAGCACGCTCTCCCTCGGGTTAAGATGCTCCTGAACCAGTGAACACAGCTTCTCATACAACTTATCCGTGGGTTTCACCGGAGCCAGAAGATTCTTCATGAGGCTGTAGGTCAGTGCCCCGCAGACCGTGAGGAGGACCGCTCTCCTTTTTGCAGCACTTCTCCATTCAGCTCGTTGGCTACAAAGTACTGGTTTAGCCGTTCGACATAGGCTTCCCAGTGCTCACCCTCTGAGAACTTCTCCAGGATGCCCACAGTTTTCTGCATCTTTGCGTTGGATTCGTATTCTCATCGCCAGTTGTTGTGTTCCTAACACAGATGAGACTGCACACAGGGAGGTTAAAGTAACAGTGACCTGTCTTTAATAAGACACTCCAGAGTGAGGAACAGGCCTTAGGGGCCGGCTTATATACAGTTCTCCCAAGGGATGCTGGGATCCCTTGGGACTTCAGGGGATGCGCTTCCTGGTGGCGGAACATGGAAGTGCATGCTTTACAGATGCACAACAGTTGTTGTATATTATGACTCTCGTGTCTATTTTTTGCTAATCTGAATTCAGCATATTTATCCTGATTGTATAATATTCTTTTATTTCTGCATCTTTAATATTTTTGAAAGCAATTAAATGTGGCTTCTTTCCAGATTTGCGACGGCGTTGTCAAACGTTATGAACATCACAATGGATGGTGTTGATTTTGGAAGTTTGACCAGACTAACTGCAACAAACTATACATTCTTTAATAAAGGAAAGTAAGTGATTCCTTCGGTAATAATAATAAATCTTCTGCTGCGCAAGTGAAACGCCACAAACTGCCTTCCTGAGCCACCGACTCTATCCCTCTCCCTGGCAACCGCCTGAGGCTGAACCAGGTTTGCAACCTTGGTGTCGTATTTGACCCTTTAATAAGCTTCCGACCACATATCCGCAGCTTAACTAAGACCGGCTATTTCCACCGCCAGAATGTTACCCGTCTCCGCCCTTGCCTCAGCTCAGTTGTTGCTGAAACCCTGCTGCTGGAGGTCATCCAGAACTCTGCTGCCCATGTCCTAACTTGCACCAAATCCCACTCACCCATAACCTCTGTAGGGAAATGTGAGATCATCCACTTTTGAACCTGAGGAACATTGACCAGAGTATTTTCAAAATGGTAAGAAGCTGGGAACTGTGGTACAGCAGAGAGATTTAGCGGTCGATGGGCAGAAATCACTAAAAGCTAGTGAACAAGTCCAAAAAATAATTTAAAAGGGTAATGGAATGTTAGCCTTTCTTTCGAAGGGGGGGTTAGAATACAAAGGGGTGAAAGTTATGCTATAATTGTATAAAAGCCTGTTTAGATTGCATCTGGAGTAACTGCATTCAATTCTGGGCACCGCACCTCAGCAAGAATATATTGACCTTGAAAGGGGTGTAGCGCAGATTCACCAGAATTATACAGGGGTTATGAGGTCAGGTTGCATAGACTAGGCTTGAATTCCCTTGAGCATAGAAGATTAAGGGGTGATCTAATTGAGTTGTAAAATGATTAAAGGATTTGATAGTGTAGATAGAGCAAAATTATTTCCTCTGGTGGGGGAGTCCAGAACAAGGGGACATAACCTTGAAATTCGAGCCAGGCCATTCAGGAGTGATGTCAGGAAGCATTTCTTCACACAGAGGGTAGTGGAAATCTGCGACTCACGCCCATAAAAAGCTGTTGAGGCTGGGGGTCATTCGAAAATGTCAAAACCGAAATTAATACATTTTTGTTGGACAAGGGTTCGAAGAGATACGGAACCAAGGTTTGAAGAGAGTACTGGTTGCAGAATTGAGATGATGTTGTAACTGTATCTTCAACCACACTTCCTTCAAGATCTGCTTCCCACAGGAAGCACAGGTTCGCTAAATTTATCCCATTGTTCCTGAAGTTTGCATTCAATTTGGTTTCAGTAATGCAGGTATAGTAGCATAGTGGTTAGATAGAGTTAAGAACCAGACCAGCCATGATCTAATTGAATGGTGGAACAGGCTTGAGGGTCTGAATGGCATCCTCTTGCTAAGATTTGACCTTGCCAAATTCAGTGTTTAGATCAGAGGATCATACAGTGTTCAGTAGTAAATTAAGATACCGAGGCAAATTCAGCAATCTTGTTCTCCCAGTGGTTTGAAGAGAGTGCTGGTTGCAGAATTGAGATGACGAGGTTGTAACTGTATCTTCAACCATACCTCGGGAGCCTCTTATCAACAAGAGCAGACATTGACGACGAGATTCAACACTGCCTTCAGTGCGCCAGTGTAGCCTTCAGCCGCCTGAGGAAAAGAGTGTTCGAAGACCAGGCCCTCAAATCTGCCACCAAACTCATGGTCTACAGGGCTGTAGTAATATCCGCCGTCCTGTATGCCCCGGAGACATGGACCATGTACAGTAGACACCTCAAGTCACTGGAGATATACCACCAACGATGTCTCTGTAAGATCCTACAAATCCCCTGGGAGGACAGACGCACCAACATTAGTGTCCTCGACCAGGCCAACATCCCCAGCATTGAAGCACTGACCACACTTGATCAGCTCTGCTGGGCAGGCCACATAGTTCGCATGCCAGACACGCGACTCCCAAAGCAAGCGCTCTACTCGGAACTCCTTCACGACAAACGAGCCAAAGGTGGGCAGAGGAAACGTTACAAGGACACCCTCAAAGCTTCCCTGGTAAAGTGCAACATCCCCACTGACACCTGGGAATCCCTGACAAAAGACCGCCCTAAGTGGAGGAAGTGCATTCGGGAGAGCACTGAGCACCTCGAGTCTCATTGCCAAGAGCATGCAGAAATCAAGCACCTTCCTTACCCTCAATGACTATCTGTCCCACATGTGACAGGGACTGTGGTTTTTGTATTGGACTGTTCAGCAACCTAAGGACTCATTTTAAGAGCGGAAGCAGGCTTCCTCAATTCCGAGGGACTGCCTATGATGATCTTCAACCACACTTCCTTCAAGATCTGCTTCCCACAGGGAGCACAGGATAGTTGAATTTATCCCATTGTTCCTGAAGTTTGCATTCAATTTGGTTTCAGTAACACAGGTACAGTAGCATAGTGATTATGTTACTGGTCTAATGATCCAGAGACGTGAGTTCCAATCCCACCATGGCAGCTGGGGGATTCACTTAATTCACTAAATCTGTAATAAAAAGCTAGAGTCAGTAATGGTGAATTCCAGGATTGTCGTAAAAACCCATCTGGTTCACTAATATCCTTTAGGGAAGGAAATCAGCCGTCTTTACCCGGTCTGGCCTATATGTGACTCCAGACCCACAGCAACTGGTTGACTCTTAACTGCCCTCTGAAATGGCCAAGGAAGCCACTCAGTTGTTTCAAGGGCAATTATGGATGGGCATTAAATGCCAGCCTTGCCAGCAATGCCCACATCCCCAGAATGACTTTTTAAAAGAGGAAGCCAAAGAGGGAAAGGCAGGAGTGAGAATAGGAGCACAGAAGTGGTTAATTCGACCAATTGTTGTTGACTGTGAAACGTTCAAGTTTGAGTTTCTAATTTTGTTATCTTTTTGGCTTAGGAAAGAGATCACATATTACACAACTGGAATGAGCTGTTCACAAATGTCAACCGAATTTGGTTACGGAAGCTCTGTCACGATCATCATTAATGAAACGGTTCGTCGTGCATGAGTGTCCTGCTGCGTCCCTTTCGTGTGAATTTTATTCTTAAAACTGTTGCTCTCAGCTTAAACCATTCGCTCTATCTCTAACCTCCTCCAGACCTACAACCCATCACGATCCCTGTGCTCCTCCAATTCTGGCTTTGAGCGCATCCCTGATTTCCATCGCTCCACAATTGGCGGCTGGGTCTTCAGTTGCCCCGGCCGTCAGCTCTGGAATTTCCTCCCTAAACCATTCCGCCTCTCCTCCTTTGAAAGACGCTCCTTAAAACCTACCTCATTGACCAAGCTTTTGGTCACCTGTCCTAATATCTCTGTGTCTACTGTGGCTCACACTCGCCTCTGGGTCTGTTGTTGTGGGTTCAAGTCCCACTCCAGGAACTTGAGCACAAAGCAATCTAGGCTGACCCTCCAGTGCAGTGCTGAGGGAGTGCTGCACTGTCAGAGGTGGCGTCTTTCGGATGAGACATTAAACCGAGGCTCTGTCTGCTCTCTCAAGTAAACATAAAACATCCCATGGCACTATTTCGAAAAAGAGCAGGGGAGTTCTCCCTGGTGTCCTGGCCATTCTATCCGTCAATCAACTTAACAAAAACAGTTTATCTGGTCATTATCACATTGCTGTTTGTGGGAGCTTGCTGTGTGCAAATTGTCCGCTGCATTTCCCACATTACAACAGTGACTGCACTCCAAAAGTGTTTCATTGATTGTAAAGTGCTTTGAGATATCCAGTGGTCGTGAAAGGTGCTATATAAATGCAATTCTTCCTTTGTGTGGCTCAATGTCAAATTTTGTCTGACAGCACTCCTGTGAAGCGCCTTAGGATATTTTACTATGTTTAAGGCACTATATAAATGCAAGTTGCTGTTGTTTTCAATAGCAAAATATTTGGTTGTATTATAAATAGTTTCCTGGCAAAGTGATAGTTTTGAATACAAAGCTGCTATTATGACTTTTTTAAAGCATTTTTACTCATATCTACAGGTGAACTGGCCATGCAACATGTTACTGCTTCAATACATTATCATTAAACTGTCATGAACAGGGACAGAAAATAATCAAAAAGCCTAATGGAATGCTAGCCTTTAGAGTACAAAGGGGTAGAAGTTATGCTGTACAAAGCCCTGGTTAGACCAGACCTGGAGTACTGTGAGCAGTTCTGGGCACCACACCTGAGGAAGGCATTGGAGGGAATGCAACGTAGGTTTACCAGAATGATACCCGGACTTCACGGGTTAAATTACGAGGAGAGATTACACAATTTAGGGTTGTATTCCCCAGAATTTAGATGGTTAAGGGTGATCTGATCGAATGTTTCAAGATATTAGGGGGATCAAATAGGGTGGAGAGAAACTATTTCTGCAGGTTGGAGATTCTAGGACTAGGGCCATAGTCTGAAAATTAGAGCCAGACCTTTCAGGAGTGAAATTAGGAAACACTTCTACACACAAAGGGTGGTAGAAATTTGGAATTCTCTTCCGCAAACAGCATTTGATGCTAGATCAATCGATCATTTTAAATCTGAGATTGATAGATTTTTGTCAACCAAAGGTATTACGGGATGTGGGCCAAAGGGAGTACATGGAGTTAGGTCACAGATCAGCCATGATCTCATTGAATGGTGGAACAGGCTCGAGAGGCTGAATAACCTGCTCCTGTTCCTATGTTCCTATATAACACAGAGAGCAAGGCTATTGAGTTCCTGGCCTTAGCTTGAGTGTCAAGGAAGGTACCGAATGGCGGCGAAGTATTACCCGCTGAGATTATTGCTTGTTTTTTTAGAATGACATTGACAGACGCCTGGGAACCGGTAAACTCATCGCCCCAAACCGAGAGGGAGAGAAAACAATCACTTTTTGATTTTTGAAATGAGTAATAACAATTCAAATTCTTTAAAGGAAAGAACTCGCATTTCTACAGCACCTTTTATGACCTCAGGATGTCCCAAAGTGCTTTACAGCCAATAAAGTACTTTTGAGAGTGTAGTCACTGTTTTAATGTAGGAGAACGTGGCAGCCAATTTGCGCACAGCAAGCTCCCACAAACAGCAATGAGATGCATGATCGGATAATCGTATTAGTGATGTTGGTCGAGGGATAAATTTTGGCCAGGACTAAGTTTAATGGCACCTTGGTGTTTTTTCAATGTGGTGTCCATTTTTGCTGGGATACACAGCAAGCTCAGAGTGGCTTCATATTCCAACCAACAGAAAAAAATAAATGCCTAACTTTAATGGTTTATGAGAAAACAATGCATCACAATGCTATGAGCCTTGAACCACTGCAAAATTTGACAAAAAAAAATTAAAAAGAAGCATTAACTTCGAGAATCCACCATTATCTATCCTGAGGATACTGGGCTAAAAGGGTTAAATTTGTATAGACTAGGCTTGTGTTCCCACGAGTACAGAAGATTAAGAGGTGATCTAATTGAGATGTTTAAGATGATTAAAGGAGTTGGTAGGGTAGATGGAGAGAAACTATTTCCTCTGGTGGGAGAGTCTAGAGCAAGGGGGCAGAACCTTAAAATTAGAGCCAGGCCGTTCAGGGGTGGTATCAGGAAGCACTTCTTCACACAAAGGTCAGTGGAAATCTGGAACTCTCTCCTTCAAAAATCTGGGGGTCAATTGAAAATTTCAAAGCCGAGACTGATAGATTTTTGCTGGGCAAAGGTATTAAGAGATACAGAACCAAGGCAGGTAGATGGAGTTAAGATACAGATCGCTGTGATCTAATTGAATGACGGTTCAAGCTTGAGGGGCTGAATGGCCTCCTCCTCTTCCTGTGTTCCTAAGATGCATATTTACTGTATCCAGCCTTTCTTGGTGGGGTACGGTTAATACAGATGGAGTGACTTTCAAGCTGTGTGATATTATTTCCATCTTTGTGACACTGTTTTCTATTTTATCTGTTCAGTGTTCCAACAATAATTTAAAATTACAATACGTTGAAGACATTAAACCAAACACTTATCACATGGCATGGCAGATTCCCCAATACCTTCTCATCACCAGTGGTGAAGTTGTTTTCTCCGTCACCGGTCTCGAGTTCTCCTACTCACAGGTGGGTAACAAATTTTTAATGGCAAAATATTTGTAGCGTTGTGAATTTCCAGTATATCTACCGTTCAATGTCCGCAGACTGTCACCATCAGGAAGGCAAGGCGAGGAAATATTTGGGCCATTAAAGATTGATCCTTCCAAGAGACCCATATTCTGTCAGAGCTAACCATTCAAAATGTTTCCCAGGTTGATACCTAATATTGTGCCATACAGTACTGGATCCTGACCGGATAGGTGCCACACATCAATTATCCAGGATAGGATCCATAATATTTCCACGGGGTATTTCTAACCTTCAATCATGTTATTAAACCAATAGTATTTATCATTTTTTAAGAAGCAGCTGTTATATTTTAGGAGGATGAAGATAGGTTAGTGGGTTGGACAGAAAAGTGTCAGATGTAATGTGAATTGCATAGAATTTCCAGCACAGAATCAGGCCACTCAGCTCAACAGGTCTTTGCCGTTGTTTATGGTCCACACAAGCCTCCTTCCACTCCTCTTCATCACCCTACATACTACACGAGGGAGAAAGGAATAGAAGGATATGCTGATAGGTTTAGAAGAGGGATGGGAGGAGGCTCGTGTGGAGCATAAACACCGGCTTGGACCAGTTGGGTTGAATGGCCTGTTACTGTCTATAAAATCCTAGGTAAAACATTCTATGTGATTCTACATGAAATACTGTGACAATACTGTGTTTTACATTTTGGTATTATATTTTGGTAGGAAGAATAAGGAGGTCACGTATTACTTGGAGGATGCAAGTCCAGGTGGGGTAGAGGAAAAAGGGATTCAGAGTACAAATACACAAATCATTAAAATTTGCGACACAGGTTAGCAAAGCCATAAAAAAAGCAAACCAAGCACTAGGGTTTATTTCTAGAGGTATAGAGTTGAAAAGTAGGGAAGTTATGCTAAATCTGTATCGAACCTTGCTTAGACCACACTTAGAGTACTGCGTACCGTTCTGGTCACCATATTATAAAAATGATATAGAGGCAATGGAGAAGGTGCAGAAAAGATTTACAAGGATGATACCAGAAATGCGAGGGTATACATATGAGAAAAGGATGAACAGGCTTGGTCTCTTTATTCTTGACAAAAGAAGGCTGAGGGGTGACCTAATAAAGATCTTCAAAATTATGAAAGGTTTTGATAGAGTGGATACAGAGAGAATATTTCCACTTGTGGGGAAGAGCAAAACTAGAGGTCATTAATATAAAATAGTCACCAAAAAATCCAATAGGGAATTCAGAAGAAGCTTCTTTACCCAAAGAGTGGTGAGAATGTGGAACTTGCTACCATAGGGGTGGTTGAAGCGAATAGTACAGATGTATTTAAGGGGAGGCTAGATAAGCATATGAGGGAGAAGGGAATAGAGGGTTATGCTGATAGATTTAGATGAGGAAAGACGGGAGGAGGCTCGAGTGGAGCATGAACGCCGTCATGGATTGGTTGGGCCGAATGACCTGTTTTTGTGCCGTATATCCTATGTAAATGTTGTGACAATACTGTGCTTTGTTCATTATATTATTGTAAAAAAGTAATTTTCCTCTCTATATCCTCTTGGATTTTTATTCCCATATTAACATTTACAGAAAGATTTTTTGTATTCTGTGCCTCTTGGCACTGCCCAGAAGAGTTGTTTTTATTGATTTCTTGTTAATATTCTCTAGGCGCCTCCAAACATGAAGTCCGTACTCCAGGCTGGTTGGCTGTTGACCAATGCATTTGGTAACATTATTGTCCTAATAGTAGCAGAAGCTTCAACTATTGACGAACAGGTATGTGAATATTGGGAATTAAATCAATCCACAGAGCATTGCTGTGTGGAAGTGCTGGACCACAGAGTAACATTCTTAAGGCCACAATTTTAACTCCAGGTGGATTCCCCGCTCAGGTCTGAGTTAAAATTACAGTCGGGTCTCAATGATGTCATCGTGCTGCAACATGGATATGTAAAGAAGGACCCTGTCAGCTCCAGGCGCGTGTCCTGCTACCTGCTCAGGAGAGCAGGTTAAAATCGCAGATGTTGCGATCATGGCGGCTTTCGGACAGGCGAGCGCCAGGGCAGTTTTAACTGCCCGCCCGCCAGGTTTCTGAGCGAGTAACAACAACAACTTGCATTTATATAGCGCTTTTAACGTAGTAAAATGTTCCAAGGCGCTTCACAGGAGTGGTATAAAACAAAATATTTGACACCGAGCCACATAAGGAGGAATTAGGGCAGATGAACAAAAACTTGGTCAAAGAGGTAGGTCTTAAGGAGCGTCTTAAAGGAGGACAGAGAGGTAGAGAAGCAGAGTAGTTTGGCAGGGAATTCCAGAGCTTAGGCAACAGAAGACACAGCCACCAATGGTTGAGCGATTTATAATCATGGATGCTCAAGGGGGCAGAATTGGAGGAGTGCAGATATCGCCGGGGGTTGTGAGGCTGGAGGACATTAGAGATACAGGGGGGGGTGGTTTAGGCCATGGAGGGATTTGAAAATAAGGATGAAAATTTTGAAACTGAGGCGTTGCTTAACTGGGATCCTATGTAGGTCAGCGAGCACAGGGGTGAAGGATAAGTGGGACTTGGTGCGAGTTAGGACATGGGCAACCGAGTTTTGGGTGACCTCTAGTTTATGTAGGGTGGAACGTGGGAGGCCGGCCAGGAGTGCTTTGGAATAGTCAACTCTAGAGGTAGCAAAGGCATGAATGAATGAGGGCTTCAGCAGTGGATGAGCTGAGGCAAGGGCGGAGACGGGCGATGTTACGGAGGTAGAAATCGGCGAGAATTAAAATGATACTGGCTCTGTAAAGTAGCATTGAACAAAAGCAACTACAATATCCCTCAATCTCCCCTAGAATATGAAACCTTATAAAATTACTTCCAACTGAGCATAGGCCTGCAGCCTAAGAAAATTGGTATACATTGGAAATCTTACTCAGAAAGCACAGGATGTCTGCTGTGGGCAATAGTGTCACTCGATTGACATGTAAAAATGTTGCGCTGGTGTAGTTGGTGCGGTTTCCTGAGGGTTGGAGCTTAGGGACATTGGCGGGGTGGTGTAGAGGGAGCTCTACGCTGCATCTAACAATGCTGCACTTGCCCCTTGAGAAGGCAAGAAATAGAGTGGGGGGCAAAATGCTAAAGGAAAGCGCCTATTTAAAAAACAAAGTAGGGAGACGTTTAACAAAGAGTTGCATTGATATAGCATCTTTCACAACCTCAGGATGTCCCAAAGTGCTTTACAGCCAATCAAGTACTTTGTTGAAGCGGAGTCACTGTTGTAATGTAGGAAACGTAGCAGCCAATTTGCGCACAGCAAACTCCCACAAACAGTAATGTAATAATGACCAGGTAATGTGTTTTAATGATGTTGATAAAGGATAATTATTGGTCAGGACACCGGGGATAACACCCTTGCTCTTCTTTGAAATAGTCCACCTGAGAAAGCAGACAGAACCTTGGTTTAACGGCTCATCTGAAAGACATCACCTCTGACAGAAGGATGTTAGTATACATTTTCTGTATATTGTTTGAAGGCAGAAAATGCACCTTATCGCAAGGTCCGTAGAATGTACAGCAGGGCCATGCCTACATGAGCCACCTCCCACCTTACGTCATCTCACTTTATCAGCATATCCTTGTGTTTATCTAGCTTCCTCTCTAGTCTAGCTCTATTATATGCTGTCAATATAGATTTATACATAAGAACATAAGAAAGAGGAGCAGGAGTAGGCCATACAGCCCTTCGAGGCTGCTCCACCATTCAGTAAGATCATGGCTAATCCTCGACCTCAACTCCACTTTTCTCCCCGATCCCTATATCCTTTAATTCCCCTCGAGTCCAAAAATCTCTCGATCTCAGCCTTGAATACACTCAATGACTGAGAATCCACAGCCCTCTGGGGTAAAGAATTCCAAAGATTCACAACCGTCTGAGTGAAGAAATTCCTCCTCATCTCAGTCTTAAATGGCTGGCCCTTTATCCTGAGGCTGTGACCCCCTAGTACTAGACTCTCCAGCCAGGGGGAAATAGCCTCTCAGCATCTACCCTATCAATCCCCTTCAGAATCTTGAATGGTTCAATGAGATCACCTCTCATTCTTCTAAACTCCAGAGAGGATAGGGCCAATCTACACCTAAAAATAAACTCCTGGCCTCAGCTGAAGTAAAAAGAAGTACTAGTTACCATACTATTAACTTTTTATTGATTGAAATGTACGAAGACTCTGAAATTGCGGCCCCTATGGGTGTGTACGAGCATGCATCAAAACCCGGAAATTGCAATCTGTCAAAAATTCTCTTGTCAGATCGCACGCATCCCCGGGAAAAAGGAAAAGGGCCTCTGCGGGCAGAGAATTAGGGTATTTGCTCAACTTCTGTCCGGCGAATGCCCGTGAAATTCTTACGCTGGTAAAAGCAGGCACAAACGACCCCAATTGCCCCCCCCCCCCAAGAGAATCAAGGGATATGGGGATTGGGCGGGAAAATAGAGTTGAGGTCGAAGATTGGCCATGACCTTATTGAACAGGCTCAAGGGGCCAAATGACCTATTCCAGCTCTAGTTCTTCTGAATTGGAAATAAACTTGGAATGAGAAATATGACTCCAGATTCAGCTATGTGTTGAGCAAGGCATAAAACAGTGAAAGTGGTATACAAAATGGAAGAAAAAAATATGAAATTCCAGGCATTCGAGGTGTCAGAGCAAAGTGGTTTTGGTGTCACACTGATAATAAATTTGTGTGGTGTGATTTGAGTGTTAACTGATTCCAATATGCAGTGGGAGTTGAGTCATGACTCCGGGTTATAGATGCAGTGTAATGTGAATGGACCCCTTAGCTGTCAGCTGTGGCTCAGTGAGTCAGAAGATTGTGGGTTCAAGTCCCACTCCAGGAATTTGAGCACAAAAATCTAGGATGACACTCAGTGCAGTGCTGAGGGAGTGCTGTACTATCAGAGGTGCTGTCTTTTGGATGAGACATTAAACTGAGGCCCTGTCGGCTCTCTCAGATGGCGTAAAAGATCCCATGGCACTATTTCGAAGAAGAGCAGGGAGGTTATCCCTGGTGTCCTGGCCAATATTTATCCCTCAATCAACAAAACAAAAAACGATTATCTCGTCATGATCACATTGCTGTTTGTTGAGCTTGCTGTGCACAAGTTGGCTGCCACGTTTCCCACATCGCAACAGTGACCACACTTCAAAAGTACTTCATTGGCTGTAAAGCACTTTGAAACGCCTGATGGACATGAAAGGCGCTATATAAATGTAAGTATTTCTTTCTTTTAGAGTACAAAAGATTCTCAATGGTCCTCTGTGTAAATGGTCTACATTTTCTTTTTTGCCCTTTTCATCACGTGGGACAGTGAGCGGATTTGTTCCATTGCTAATTGTTATGATCTTTTCTTCCTCGCACAGTGGGCCGAGTACATCTTATTCGCCGCTCTGCTGCTGGCCGTTTGCATAGTATTCGCCATCATGGCCTCTTTCTACACTTACGTGGACCCCAAGCAAGTAGAAGCCGAGTTTGAGGAGAAGGAAAGAGCTAAGAAGAAAACGGAGGCGTTAGAGACACCAGACAAATACGAGGATGGAGTTGACTCAACAGTTCTATCAAAATTCTAAAGATGTTAAATAGAACAGGTTCGCTAAGTTTAACCAGAAATACCTTCAGCGCAGATGGAACTCACGGGCTGTGACTCGTGCACTTTCAGTCGACCTGCCTTTATAAGAGATCTAAGTGTCACACCTGCACTGATTTCCTGGTAATTGTGTTCGAAGGTCCCTCACAATTAATGTTTTTGTCAAACCCTTTCCAACACACTAGCCAGTGTTTCGGTATTATTTCTAACATCTGGAATAATACTGTGTAATAAAAAATAGTAAGCACTTGGAACTGAAATGCTCAACAGAACTTTCAGTATGTTTTCATATTTCTTGATTTCTGATAGTTTGTTGCTCAGCTTTGCAGATCAAGAATCGAATGGTGACCATTTTCTGTATGACACATTTCTAATTCTCACTATATTTTTTTACCGAGATATTGTAATATTTCAAGCATAATGTTTTTTAATTCTGTATATTATTGCACATCCAATCAAGACTTTAAAACCCAAGGAAATAGAAAGGCTAATTCATCACCCTTCCCCAAAGGTATTTTAATACTCTGGACTTGACTTTTTTGGTTTTTTTAAACCGGATCCTGCCCTAGTTGAAACTGAGCTCACCAAAGTAAATACCAGTTCACGCACCAAGACCGAGAGGCTCTATCGGAAGCAATTTCAATACTTCAATCTCAATGCAAAGTGAATGGAGAAAGAATGTGTGGAGAACGTACCCTAAAGAGTCATGAATGTTGAAGAAGGCATAAAAACTGACAATAAAGGTGATGTGTATTTATGTGTATGCAAAGCTTGATTGAATTTTTTTTGAATTACTATTTTTAGTTGTCTTACTGTCTGCAAAAATTGTCTGTGAGTTATTTTTGCTCATCGACAATGTATTTAATACCTATGTTTAAAAAAATCATTCTGGGGATGTGGGTGTTGCTGGCAAGGCTGGCATTTATTGCCCATTCCTAGTTTCCCCATTGAGCAGGTGGTGGTGGGCTGTCTTCTTGAACCGCTGCAGTCCGTGTTGTGAAGGTGCTCCCACAATGCTGTTAGGGAGGGAGTTCCAGGATTTTGACACAGCGACGATGAAAAAATGGCCGATATATTTCCAAGTCGGGCTGGTGTGTAACTTGGAGGGGAACTCGGAGATGGTGCTCTCATGCGCCTGCTGCCCTTGTCCTTCTTGGTGGTGGAGATCGCGGGGTTGGGAAGTTCAAAATGTCTTCCACCATTCACTTAGCCATCTTGGTTGGTTGCCTGTTGCCGAGGGTCTTTGCACATTGCTCCATGTGAGCAACATGGTAACTTTGGGCTCCAGTGGTTGGTATGGTAACTGATGAAATGACGGAATAACAATTTCTTGTCCCAAATGAAAGTAGAAAGCAAATTTTGGTGGAAACGCTAGATGATTCCTCAGAACAGCAACAACAACTTGCATTTATATAGCGCCTTTAATGTAGTAAAATGTCCCAAGGAGCTTCACAGAAACAAAATTTGACACTGAGCCACATAAGGAGATATTAGGACAGATGACTTAAAGCGTGGTCAAAGAGGTAGATTTTAAGAAGCGTCTAAAAGGAGGAGAGTTAGAGAGGCAGAGAGGTTTAGGGAGGGAATTGCAGAGGTTAAGGCCTTACAATGGTAGAGTGATTAAAATTGGGGATGCGTAAGAGGGCAGAATTGAAGTAGCGCAGAGACCTCGGAGGGTTGTGGGGCTGGAGGAGGTTACAGAGATAGGGAGGGGGGAGGCAATGGAGGGATTTGAAAATAAGGATGAGCGTTTTAAAATCGAGGTGTTGCTGGACCGGGAGCCAATGCAGGTCAGCGAGCACAGGGAGTGATGGGTGAACGGGGCTTGGTGCAAGTTACAACCAGTCAGAATGCCACATCAAATACAACTAATCCACAGTAAGGACTTGCAATTCACTAACTTTACAAGCTGAACCTAAAGCTAACGACAATGGGCTCAATTTTCCGGGGTCAATTGCGCCGTTTTTTCTGCCGTAATTATTTAATTCAAAGTTTCCCCGGAATCTGCGCCGGCAGAACTGCTTTAGTTACAATTTTTCGAGATTAGGTTTGTTTGACCTTCCCTTATGTCTGCACCAGTTTTCAGCATTTTTCACAGTTTGGCCAAAACATTTTTATCCTAGGTTGGCATATCTGGTCACTCCCAAAAAACCTTCTGGTGAGTTAACAGAAAGCAGCGCACATTGAAAAATCGGTGCTGAAGGACACCATTGTTTTAAGTTGAAGTTTTTGGAGGGAGTTTCTAACACTTGAAATATCCATAATAAAGTTCAACTTTTTAACTTTTCAACAGAGTACATGGAAGTTTCTTGGATTTCTGAAGTTTTCATTTTTTTTTTACTCACATGAACGTCTTCAAGCAGGGCTGACGGTCATAGCGTCGGCCGTCAGAATTGGCCCCGCGACCGGACACAGGGGCTCGGGGCTCGCCTGGAAAACAAGCCCGGGGTGGGGGGGGGGGGGAGGTGGCAATCGGAAGGCTTCTGCACTGAGCCCGGGGAGGGAGGTGCCGATCGGCACAAGACTAGGCACAAGACTGCAATGAGTTTGGGGAGGGGGATAGAAAGGGAGAAGTTACAAGACTGCATTGAGTTTGGGGGAGGGGGGAGAAGGGGAGATGTCACAAGACTGCAATGAGGTGGGGGAGGGTGGGGGGGGAGGAGAAGTCACAAGACCTGAATGTGGTCCATTCATACAGACCTTGGGGAGAGAGAACAAAGAACCTGTCCTGCCTGCCTCCCTGCTGTTTTGAGCTTCTTGCAAAGGTAAAATTTCAGTACGGGGGCAATACTGACAATGACATACCTTGTGCGAACCTTCTGCATCATGGTGCAATGTAGGTGACAATTGATTCGACATCATCGCATGAGGAGCATCAGAGCCCATAGGGTGCTGGGCAGGAGTCCTTACCCATGTCGGGTATATCGAGACAGGCTTTCGTACCTGCACCTGAGTGATGCAGACTGTATCAGAAGGCTGCGTTTCCACAAATAAATTGTAACTGAAATCTGTGAGTTGATAAAAGCAGACCTGCAACCTAGAAGCATCAGGAGGACTGCTCTGTCAGTTGAAATGAAGGTTACAGCTGCACTTTCATTCTATGCCTCCGGATCGTTTCAAGCTACAACTGGGGATGTGTGCACCATCTCTCAACATGCAACACATGTCTGCATTTGGCAGGTGACAGCTGCAGTATATGCTCAGAGGAATGACTACATAAAGTTCCACATGACCGCCCAAGCAATGCGTGACAGGGCTGTGGACTTCTCCAGGATTACTGGCATCCCAAAGGTAAAGGGCTTCATTGATTGCACCCACATTGCCTTGCGAGCACCTTTGGAGGATTCCGAGAGGTACAGGAACAGAAAAGGCTTCCACTCCATTAATGTACAGCTTGTGTGTGATGACATGCAGTGCATCATGTCAGTCGATGCGAGATACCCTGGGAGCACCAATGATGCGTTCATCCTACACGAGAGCGTTATATCTGCCATGTTTCAGCAGCAGCCAGAAGGGCAGAGCTGGCTATTGGGAGACAAAGGGCCTCGCCACCTGGCTCATGAAGCCCCTACGCGTAACCTGGCCGGAAGCTGACCGGGAATACAACATGTCGCACATTGTGATGTGTAGCATCATAGAGTGGACCATTGGCATCTTGAAACAGCATTTCCGATGCCTGGACCATTCCGGAGGCTACTTGCTGTACTCCCCTGAGATTGTTGGTCAGTTCATTGTTGTGTGCTGCATGCTGCATAACTTAGCCATCATGAGGCAGCAGCAGCTGATAGGAGAAGACCCACCTGCGGTGAGAGTGGCTGATGATAATGATGTGGAAGATGCAGATGATGAGCACAAGGACGAGGAAGCCATGCAAGTACCTGAACCCAAAGCACGACGGTGGAGGAGGGTGGACCATCGTGCCCCTTTAACGATTGCTCGAGCCTGGCACCAGCAGCTCATCCGTGAACACTTTGCTGCCTGAATGCTCAGCAACAACTATTTCGTATGGACCATGTTTACTGCTTAGACCTGTTCTGTAATGTTGTGTTGTGTTACTGGAGCAAATGATGGAAATGATTCTTGTTTACTTCAAAAGTTGTGTTAATAATTGAAGAAATAATGGAAATGATTCTTCTTGAGTTCCAAAAGTAATAATGGAACAAATAATGAAAATGATTCAGATTTAATGTAAAATATATTTTATTCAAAAGTTTAACAAACAGTTCTTTATACTTAACTTTAATAAAATTATTCTTGTATCAAACTTTAAAGTTTTCAGTTACAATCACTTACAAACTTTAAGATCACTTATAAACTCTAAGATCACTTAAAAACTTTAAGATCACTACTAACTTTTAAATTTGTAAATTTACATAACTTACAAAAATCTTTTAATTTGAGAACAACAGTTACCTCAGTAACAATAATAATAACAACAACAGCAGCAGCAGCAAAGAAAGGCTGCACCCATCTCTCTTCCACCTTATTCTAAGACCACCTGCCACGCTTGGTCTTGGTGACTGCACCACCCCCTCCTGCAGGCAGTGCGCAGTGTTTCTGGGGCTGGTACCAAGCTAATTCTTTCTAAGATCTTGGGTAGTGTGCACCTGTTGAAGGGGGGGGGAGCTGGCAGGCGGCAATGTGGAGGGCCCAGGAGGCAATCTGGGGGGCCCAGCTTGGGGCTCTTCAGAGGCTGGTGTGGGGATTGGAGTGGGAGTGGCAGTTGATTCTGTCAATGGGCGCGGGATCTGGGCATGTTCCCTTATTGCAGCAGCTAACTCCAACATGCCGTTCCTTGTGTGCCCTGACAGTGTCTCAACGACCTGTAACATTCCCTCCCTCATGTTGAACAAAACAGTCTCAACTACCCTCCCTCGTGTTAAGTGATAGTGTTTGCACCATCTCTGACATTCCCGCCCTGATGTTCACTGACAGCGCATCAGCTACCTGTGACAATCCTTCCCAAATGGTTACTGACATGGCTTCAGCTGACTGAGATATTCCCTTACTCATGGTCCCGGACATCATTCCCATTTCTCGTGAGATTGCTGTTACTTCTCCCGACAGTCCAACTACCTCATTATCCACCCCACTGATGGTGTCCAGGAGTGATCGCTTAAGGTCAATGCTCTCCCCACTCATTGCCATCATCTGAACAACATCATGGTTGTCTTCCAAGCTGTTCTCCTGGGTTTGGTTCCCAGCCATCACATCTCTTACTTTCTACTTGAAGATAAAGTGATTCTCTGATGACTCTGGTTGTAAGCAGTTCTTACAATTGCATCTCTTGACTCTTGTTTAGCAACCTGATTTTCAAAGGGCTACATACGAATGCTTCCAATACAAAGTCTATGTGTCATCAATCTGTCACAATATACTGGCTACACTGCTATCCAAGTTCATACTATGAGCTCTCACTGTCCAAAGTCATCAATGTCGGAGCTGGGCTCAGGCCCTGAGAGTCAAGCAGCAGAGTTTCAGAGGCTTTAACAACATCAGTGGGTTTTTTCCAACTTAGTTCTGGAGATTGGTCTGTTAGAGGGCAGAGGCAGACAAAATGGGAAGAGTGTTAAAGGAATCCCCACAAGACACTTTACATACATTGTGTGAAGCTGGAATTCATTTAATTGTGAACATATGATTGAAATTTGTATCTGGTTCCTTCGATGCTTTCTATTATCTGTCTATCTTGCTTTACATGTGATGTTACATTTCATCAAATCTGTCGAATTGCATAAGAAGGAAAAAAACTGCTACAGAGCGGGCTGCAGGATTACTGTGCTGTATATCAAGAGCTGTTTTCAGTTGTGTTTAATCATCATATCATCATAGGCAGACCTCATAATGGAGGAAGACTTGCTTCCACTCCTGAAGTGATTACTGTGCTGTAAATCAAGAGCTGCTTTCAGTTGGGTGATGGTGATGCAGTGGTAAGCATGGTTGCCTTCCAAGTTGTTGACCTGGGTTCGTTTCCCAGCTGTCACATCTCTTATATTCTACTTGAGTATAAAGTGATCCTCTGATGACTCTGGTTGTAAGCAGTTCCTACAATTACATCTCTTGGCTTTTGTTTAGCAACCTGATTTGCAAAGTGCCACATACGAATGCTTGTAGTGCAAAGTCTATGGGCTAGACTTTCCATTTTTGTGCAGATCGCCCAAAAATGCACGTTATTTCCAGCGTGGGCGGTAAATATGGGTTTTGAGATCGCCGTATTATCATCCATTTTCAAAACCCCAACTTTCCATTTTTTTAAATGGGCATTACCACGAGCGATCTGAAGTGGGCCTTAGCAGTAAATTGTTTTGACCTTCAGTGTCGCCAACCATAGCAATAACATGGCAACGCTCGTTTCCCGCGTTTCAGGAGGTCACGGGTCATCATTACATGCGCAGAAGAGGAGACAGAGAGAGAGGGAGCAGAGAGGGACTGAAAGCGTGTGCGCGTGTGGTGTGTGCTTGTTTGGCTGTTGTGGGAGGGAGGAGGGAGATTCACCGGCAGCAAAAAGCCTACTTAAGCACAAAGAACGTAGTTGGCCCCGAGTTTTTGTGGAAAAAATAATATTTAACATGGAAGGGATGGAGGAGGCGACCCAGCACGCTGTGGGGACTGACGCTGGCGAAAGCAGTGAGGTGGGAGAGGAACAATTGGGAGGACGAAAAATAGCGAGGAGGTTCTTGGATGAGGCAAAAAGGTCGAGTCACGCTAGGGTCAATTGACCTAGGGAGGGTGTGGGAAGCCCACCCCAAAGCCTACTAGATGATATGGGCTGAGATAGTCAATGTGGTTTGGTCGGCGACCAACGAGGTGCGTGAGGGTAACCAATGCCGCAAGCGATGGAACGACGTTGTCGAATCCGTCAGAGTAAGTATTACATTTATTTGCATGTACTTATATATTTATATGATTGGCATTGTAAGTGTAATGTGTGATTAAAATCAGATGTGATGTCTTGCACTTATACCGGGAATGTTTTACTCAAAGCCTGCGGTCACGGTGCACGTCTTTCGTTAAAGAATGATAAGTTTCATTGTAATCATGATTAAATCTGTCGGTTATGTATTGTATCAATCTCTGTGGCAAAACGAGCAATGATCTCATGCCATGTCATGCTGTTGTTACCTTTTACAGAAGAAGCTTTTGAGGAATAGGGCTGAGCAACGGCGCACGGATGGGGGTGGGGGGGGGGGGGTGCACCAGTCATCTGCGACCTCACTGACATCGAGGAGTGGGTGTTGGCACTAGTGGGGAGCCACCCCCGGTCGGCCACGCAAGAAGCAACAGAGCCTGATGTGATGCCACGTGAGTAAAGTATACACCATTGCGTGACGTAAAGTCAATAGATGCCACACCCACTCATATCCCACCAATATTATATGATAGATGAATCATAAAATTCTTCTCTAAATAATGATGGCCTCATGAGATTCATTGCAATACAGAATTTGGTGATGGTCATGAAATAAGATGCCTGTGATGATCTTGATAGCGGTGGTGCTTTTGTCGTGCATATGCTGTGTATAGCGCTGGACTCACCTTGTGACCCGAACACCCCTTCTCCTCTAATAACCTAATTTATGTTTTGCAGCTCAGCCAGAAGCTGGGGGCGTGTGGACGGACTCGCCAGACGGTGCTCCATCTGGTGCTGAGAAGCACCGATTCTCGTCCGTGCATCTGCTGGGTCCCTTCTCAATGGATGACAGTGCCGACTTCGAGGCGCCTGCACTGCCAACCTCCATAATCCATTCGACACCGATGACATCTAGTGCTCCTGCGGCCATTCACCTGGCCACAGGGCACCCCTTTTGTCTCCAGGATGGCGCCGACCAAGCGGAGGTTGGTTAGACACGTCAGGTCTGCTCCACGAGCGGCAGATCTGAGTGGGGACATCGTACACTTGTCCAGGAGGAGTGTTGACATAGGTCAGCAGATCCAACAGACAATGGGGGGGCATATCCCTCCAGCTGGCCAGCATGTCCGCCATCATGATGGAGTACAGGCAGGAGGATGGGAACCTATGCAGGGAGACAGAGGGAAGTAGAATGGGGGCAGAAGCAAAAGATAGAAAGAATAAAAGTAAAAGTGGAGGGCAGAGAAACCCAAGGCAAAAAGCAAAAAGGGCCACATTACAGCAAAATCCTAAAGGGGCAAAGGGTGTTAAAAAGACAAGCCTGAAGGCTCTGTGCCTCAATGCGAGGAGTATTCGGAATAAGGTGGATGAATTAACTGCGCAGATAGCAGTTAGTGGATATGATGTAATTGGCATCACGGAGACATGGCTCCAGGGTTGTCATGTATCTCACATTGGTTCTCCTTTGTCCAGTAAAGTGGACAAAGGAGAACCAGTTGATGTGGTATATTTGGACTTTCAGAAGGCTTTCGACAAGGTCCCACACAAGAGATTAATGTGCAAAGTTAAAGCACATGGGATTGGGGGTAGTGTGCTGACGTGGATTGAGAACTGGTTGTCAGACAGGAAGCAAAGAGTAGGAGTAAACGGGTACTTTTCAGAATGGCAGGCAGTGACTAGTGGAGTGCCGCAAGGTTCTGTGCTGGGGCCCCAGCTGTTTACATTGTACATTAATGATTTAGACGAGGGGATTAAATGCAGTATCTCCAAATTTGCGGATGATACTAAGTTGGGTGGCAGTGTGAGCTGCGAGGAGGATGCTATTAGGCTGCAGAGTGACTTGGATAGGTTAGGTGAGTGGGCAAATGCATGGCAGATGAAGTATAATGTGGATAAATGTGAGGTTATCCACTTTGGTGGTAAAAACAGAGAGACAGACTATTATCTGAATGGTGACAGATTAGGAAAAGGGAAGGTGCAACGAGACCTGGGTGTCATGGTACATCAGTCATTGAAGGTTGGCATGCAGGTACAGCAGGCGGTTAAGAAAGCAAATGGCATGTTGGCCTTCATAGCGAGGGGATTTGAATACAGGGGCAGGGAGGTGTTGCTACAGTTGTACAGGGCCTTGGTGAGGCCACACCTGGAGTATTGTGTACAGTTTTGGTCTCCTAACTTGAGGAAGGACATTCTTGCTATTGAGGGAGTGCAGCGAAGGTTCACCAGACTGATTCCCGGGATGGCGGGACTGACCTATCAAGAAAGATTGGATCAATTGGGCTTGTATTCACTGGAGTTCAGAAGAATGAGAGGGGACCTCATAGAAACGTTTAAAATTCTGACGGGTTTAGACAGGTTAGATGCAGAAAGAATGTTCCCAATGTTGGGGAAGTCCAGAACCAGGGGTCACAGTCTGAGGATAAGGGGTAAGCCATTTAGGACCGAGATGAGGAGAAACTTCTTCACCCAGAGAGTGGTGAACCTGTGGAATTCTCTACCACAGAAAGTAGTTGAGGCCAATTCACTAAATATATTCAAAAGGGAGTTAGATGAAGTCCTTACTACTCGGGGGATCAAGGGTTATGGCGAGAAAGCAGGAAGGGGGTACTGAAGTTTCATGTTCAGCCATGAACTCATTGAATGGCGGTGCAGGCTAGAAGGGCTGAATGGCCTGCTCCTGCACCTATTTTCTATGTTTCTATGTTTCTATGTTTCTACTGTAATAATAAGCATATCTTACCACCAGGGGTGCACTTGCAGGAGACACTCCATACCTGTCCCACTGAGGTATATAAAGGGAGGTCTCAGGCAAGTGCAGCACTGGAGAGCTGTGAATTAAAGGTGCAGGTCCTGAGTGACCTTGACTTCAGTATGTGTCTCGTGTAAGTCAGTACATTAGAGTCAGGACTTAACAGTGACGACGAGTTACGGGATCACAGAATCCACGGAATGGCTACCAACAGCTCAGATGAGAAATACAATGCTGGAGACAATTGGGATGACTTTATAGAAAGGCTCCAACAAAGCTTTGTGACCAAAGACTGGCTGGGTGACGATAAGGTAGACAAGAGAAGAGCCCATCTCTTGACCAGCTGTGGCTCGAAAACATAAGCTTAAATGAAAGACCTGCTAGCACCCGAGAAACCAGCAAGCTAGTCGTTTGAGGAGTTGAGCACACCGCTGAGAGACCACCTGAAGCCAGCGAGCAGCCTACACATGGCCAGAAACAGGTTCTACAACTACAGACGCTGTGTGGGCCAAAGCATACCCGACTTCGTGGTGGAACTTCGGAGGCTGGCTAGTTCATGTCAGTTCCCCGATGAACTAAGGAGAGAAGTACTGAGAGACTTTTTTATTGAAGGAATAGGCCATGCAGGCATATTCCGAAAGCTTATAGAGACTAAGAAATTGACTCTAGAGGCAGCAGCACTGGTCGCACAGACGTTCTTGGCAGGCAAAGAAGAGACGAGGCTGATCTATACTTCGGGTACGACAACCAACGAGGCATCGGAACAAGGGGTTCACATTGTGAAACAAACCGCTACCCCCACACACAGACAAAGGCAGGAGAGCAGGCCTTCAACAGCAGACAGTGGCGCCAGAAGCCATCAAAATCAAGGGCCACATGAACGGCCGATCACACCTCATCAACCCACAATGCGAGCAATCAACAACAGATTGAGAGAAGCTCAAGGGAGATCAGCCAGTCGCAGCTCATCCTTCGGAAACAATGGAAACGGTCTGTGTTGGAGATGTGGGGGAAGGCACTCAACCGGGGTGTGTCGATTTCAGCATGCCGTTTGCAGAAACTGCAACTACACAGGGCATTTGGCTCGCATGTGCAGAAAAACAACAGCTCGGCTGGTATACGAATCAGAAGGGTCGGAAAGCGAACCAGAAGACGGTTGGAATAGTGCACGGGACGCCGAGGTACAGCGGATTAACACGATCAATGTCCACTGTTCTTACACCAAGACTCCTCCAATTATGATGAGGGTTCTACTCAACAGGATACCCGTCAACATGGAACTGGACATGGGGGCCAGTCAATCCCTCATGAGCGTTCAATAATTTGAACAGCTGTGGTCGCACAAAAGCAACAAACCAAAACTCACAAAGATCGACACCAAACTAAGGATCTATACTAAAGAAATTGTCCCAGTCCTTGGCAGCGCCATGCTCTCGGTCACACACAAAGGGATGGTGCACCGACTTTCCCTGTGGATTGTCCCCGGGGATCTCCCAGCCCTGTTGGGGAGAAGCTGGCTAGCAGAACTTAATTGGAAATGGGATGATGTTCATGCCATGTCGTCAGAGGAACGGACCTCCTGCTCAACAGTTCTAAGCCGTTTTGAACATCTCTTTCAGCCAGGTGTGGGCATCTTCAAAGGGACTAAAGTTAGAATCTACATCACAGAGAATGCCAGACCGGTCCATCACAAGGCTAGAGCTGTGCCTTATGTGATGAGGGAAAAGATTGAAAACGAACTGGACCGGCTTCTGCGGGAAGGCATAATTTCTCCCGTGGAATTCAGCGACTGGGCAAGCCCCATCGTCCCCGTCATGAAGCCTAATGGATTCGTGCGAATCTGTGGGGATTACAAGTCTACCATAAACAGAGTCTCCCTACAGGACCAATACCCGCTGCCCAGAGCGGAGGATCTATTTGCCACGTTGGCTGGAGGAAAACTTTTCTCGAAACTTAACCTCATATCTGCGTATATGACGCAAGAACCGACCGAAGAGTCTAAGCTACTCACCACCATCAACACACATCGAGGCCTTTTTGTGTACAATTGATGTCCATTTGGCATCAGGTCGACAGCTGCTATATTCCAGCGCAACATGGAGAGTCTGCTCAAGTCCATCCCGGGGACGGTTGTGTTTCAAGATGATATACTCATCACGGGCAGGGACACCGACTCTCATCTCCGCAATCTTGAGGAAGTACTAAGTCGATTGGATCGGGCAGGCCTAAGAGCTAAGAAATCCAATTGTCTGTTTCTCGCGCCTGAGGTTGAATTTTTGGGCAGAAGGATTGCCGCTGATGGAATCCACCCAGCCGAATCTAAAATCGAAGCGATTCGCCTGGCATCCAGGCCCCGGAATGTCTCTGAACTGCGCGCCTTTCTCGGGCTACAATTACTTTGGGAACTTTATGCAGAACTTGAGCACGCTGCTGGAGCCTCTCCACGTGCTACTCAGAAAGGGGTGCGAATGGTTTTGGGGGGACGCCCAAGAACGCGCCTTTAATAAGGCACGCAACCTTCTATGTTCCAAGATGTTTTAGCCTTTTTTGACCCAGGTAAAAAGTTAGTCCTTACGTGTGATGCATCAGCGTACGGGGTCGGGTGCATTTTACAGCACGTCAATGATGCGGTTAATTGCAGCCCGTTGCTTATGCCTCCAGGTCACTTTCGCGGGCGGAGCGCGGGTACGGTATGGTTGAGAAGGAGGTGCTCGTGTGCGTGTACGGTGTCAAAAGGATGCACCAATACCTTTTCGGGGCCAAGTTTGCATTAGAAACTGACCACAAATCCCTCGCGTCCCTACTATCCGAGTGCAAGGCAATCAACGGCAACGCCTCGACGCGCATTCAGCGGTGGGCACTCATGCTGGCAGCTTACGACTACATGATAAGGCACAGACCAGGCACAGACAACTGTGCCGACGCGCTTAGCACGCTACCCCTGGTGACCACAGAAGGGTCCGACGAACAGGACTGTGAGATGATCATGGCAATCAATGCCTTTGAATCCACAGGTTCGCCCATGACAGCTCGCCAAATCAGAGCCTGGACGACCAATGACCCACATTATCTCTTGTTAAAAGATGCGTTTTAACCGGTGACTGGGCAGAGGCTCGCGATGCCTGCCCTGAGGAGGTCAAACCCTTCCATAGGCGCATGCATGAATTCTCACTACAGGCAGACTGCCTGATGTGGGGTAGCCGAGTAGTTATGCCCTTACGAGGCTGGGAGGCGTTTGTCCGAAAGCTCCATCGTGAGTACCCAGGAGATCATCCTTATGAAGGCCATAGCCAGATCTCATGTCTGGTAGTCTGGCATTGACGCGGACTTGGAGCTCTGCGTCCATCGGTGCACCATTTGTGCCCAACTCAGTAATGCCCCCAGCGAGGCCCCCCTAAGCCCCTAGCCCTGGCCCATCAAACCGTGGTCACGGGTGCATGTAGACTACGCAGGCCCATTCATGGGCAAAATGTTTCTCGTAGTCATTGATGCATTTTCAAAATGGATTGAGTGCACCATTTTAAATTCGAGCACCACCTCCACCACTGTGGAGAGCCTTAGAACCATGTTTACACCGCACGGCATTCCTGGCATATTGGTCAGTGATAATGGTCCGTGCTTCACCAGCGCAGAATTTCACGATTTTATAGTTGACCACGGTATAAATCACGTTAAGACGGCACCTTTCAAGCTGGCCTCCAATGGCCAGGCAGAGCGAGCAGTGCAGATCATTAAACAAGGCATGCTCAGAATCCAAGGACCCACACTGCAGAGCCGTCTGTCGCGACTACTGCTGGCATGCAGATCTCATCTGCATTCATTAACTGGGGCTCCCCCCGCGCATCTATTGATGAAACAAACCTTAAAGACCAGGCCCTCGTTAATCCTCCCAGACATGCATGAAATTGTTGAGGCTAAGTGTCAAAAACTAACTGAGTACCATGACCGAAATTCGAGGGGGAGGTGGAATGAGATAGGGGACAAAGTGTTTGGGCTAAACTATGGCCGGGGTCCCAAATGGCTTGCAGGGACAGTAACAGACAAAGAGGGAAACAGGCTATTGGTTGTACAAATGGACAATGGCCAAACCTGTCGAAGGCATGTAGACCAAGTAAAAAGTAGATTCACTGATAACCAGTGTTATCTAGAGGCAGACTACAATGTGGAACTCACGCCACACCTGGTGGACAGACAGAGGGAACAACCTGAGGAAAGGGCAGTCTCAACAGACAGCCCAGGCAAGATACCAGCAATCATACTGAACGAAACAGACAGCCCAGGCGAGATACCAGCAATCACACCGAATGAAAAACAGGCACCAAGGCAAACAACTGAACCACAACTAAGACGCTCCACGCGAGAGCGCAGATCACCTGAGAGCCTGAATCTATAAAGGCAATAAGACCTTGGGGGAGGGTGATGTCATATATCTCACATTACTGTATATAACTGTATCTTACCATGCTATACATGACTGTAACTGGATATGACCTGTAACAATAAGCAACCTTACCACCAGGGGTGCACTTGCAGGAGACACTCCATACCTGTCCCACTGAGGTATATAAAGGGAGGTCTCAGGCAAGTGCAGCACTGGAGAGCTGGAATTAAAGGTGCAGGTCCTGAGTGACCTTGACTTCGGCATGTGTCTCGTGTAAGTAAGTAGATTAGAGTCAGGACTTAACAAGAGTGACCAAGGCTGGGAACTCAACATCCAAGGGTATTCAACATTTAGGAAGGATAGACAGAAAGAAAAAGGAGGTGGGGTGGCGTTGCTGGTTAAAGAGGAAATTAATGCAATAGTAAGGAAGGACATTAACTTGGATGATGTGGAATCTGTATGGGTGGAGCTACGGAATACCAAAGGGCAGAAAACGCTAGTGGGAGTTGTGTACAGACCACCAAACAGTAGTAATGAGGATGGGGACAGCATCAAACAAGAAATTAGGGATGCGTGCAATAAAGGTACAGCAGTTATCATGGGCGACTTTAATCTACATATTGACTGGGCTAACCAAATTGGTAGCAATGCGGTGGAGGAGGATTTCCTGGAATGTAGTAGGGATGGTTTTCTAGACCAATATGTCGAGGAACCAACTAGAGGGCTGGCCATCCTAGACTGGATGATGTGTAATGAGAAAGGACTAATTAACAATCTTGTTGTGCGAGGCCCCTTGGAGAAGAGTGACCATAATATGGTAGAATTCTTTATTAAGATGGAGAGTGACACAGTTAATTCAGAGACTAGGGTCCTGAATTTGGGGAAAGATAACTTCGATGGTATGAAACGTGAATTGGCCAGAATAGACTGGTGATTGATACTTAAAGGGTTGATGGTGGATAGGCAATGGCAAACATTTAAAGATCACATGGATGAACTTCAACAATTGTACATCTCTGTCTGGAGTAAAAATAAAACGGGAAAGGTGGCTCAACCGTGGCTAACAAGGGAAATTAAGGATAGTGTTAAATCCAAGGAAGCAGCTCATAAATTGGCCAGAAAAAGCAGCAAACCTGAGGAATGGGAGAATTTTGTAATACAGCAGAGGAGGACAAAGGGTTTAATTCGGAGGGGGAAAATAGAATATGAGAGGAAGCTTACTGGGAACATAAAAACTGAATGCAAAAGCTTCTATAGATATGTGAAGAGAAAAAGGTCAGTGAAAACAAATGTAGGTCCCTTGCAGTCAGATTCAGGTGAATTTATAATGGGGAACAAAGAAATGGCAGACCAGTTAAACAAATACTTCAGTTCTGTTTTCACGAAGGAAGACACAAATAACCTTCCAGAAATACTAGGGGACCGAGGGTCTAGTGAGAAGGAGGAACTGAAGGAAATCCTTATTAGGCGGGAAATTGTGTTAGGGAAATTGATGGGATTGAAGGGCGATAAATCCTCAGGACCTGATAGTCTGCATCCCAGAGTACTTAAGGAAGTGGCCATAGAAATAGTGGATGCATTGGTGATCATTTTCCAACAGTCTATCGACTCTGGATTAGTTCCTATGGATTGGAGGGTAGCTAATGTAACACCACTTTTTAAGATAGGAGAGAGAGAGAAAACGGGTAAATATAGACCGGTTAGCCTGACATTAGTCGTGTGGAAAATGTTGGAATCAATTACTAAAGATTAAATAGCAGCGCATTTGGAAAGCGGTGACAGGATCGGTCCAAGTCAGCATGGATTTATGAAAGGGAAATATGCTTGACAAATCTTCTGGAATTTTTTTGAAGATGTAACTAGTAGAGTGGACAAGGGAGAATCAGTGGATGTAGTGTATTTGAACTTTCAAAAGGCTTTTGACAAGGTCCCACACAAGAGATTGGTGTGCAAAATCAAAGCACATGGTACTGGGGGTAATGTATTGACGTGGATAGAGAACTGGTTGACAGACAGGAAGCAGAGAGTCGGGATAAACGGGTCCTTTTCAGAATGGCAGGCAGTGACTTGTGGAGTGCCGCAGGGCTCAGTGCTGGGACCCCAGCTCTTTACAATATACATTAATGATTTAGATGAAGGAATTGAGTGTAATATCTCCAAGTTTGCAGATGACACTAAACTGGGTGGTGGTGTGAGCTGTGAAGAGGACGCTAAGAGACTGCAGGGTGACTTGGACAGGCTAGGTGAGTGGGAAAATGCATGGTAGATGCAGTATAATGTGGATAAATGTGAGGTTATCCACTTTGGGGACAAAAACACGAAGGCAGAATATTATCTGAATGGCGGCAAATTAGGAAAGGGGGAGGTGCACTGAGACCTGGGTGTCATGGTTCATCAGTCATTGAAAGTTGGCATGCAGGTACAGCAGGCGGTGAAGAAGGCAAATGGTATATTGGCCTTCATAGCTAGGGGATTTGAGTATAGGAGCAGGGAGGTCTTACTGCAGTTGTACAGGGCCTTGGTGAGCCTCACCTGAATATTGTGTTTAGTTTTGGTCTCCTAATCTGAGGAAGGACATTCTTGCTATTGAGGGAATGCAGCGAAGGTTACCAGACTGATTTCCGGGATGGCTGGACTGACATATGAGGAGAGACTGGATCAACTGGGCATTTATACACTGGAGTTTAGAAGGATGAGAGGGGATCTCATAGAAACTTATAAGATTCTGACGGAACTGGACAGGTTAGATACGGGAAGAATGTTCCCAATGATGGGGAAGTCCAGAACAAGTTGACATAGCCTTAGGATAAGGGGTAGGCCATTTAGGACTGAGATGAAGAGAAACTTCTTCACTCAGGGAGTTGTTAACCTGTGGAATTCCCTACAGTTGTTGATGCCAGTTCATTGGATATATTCAAAAGGGAGTTAGATATGGCCTTTACGGCTAAAGGGATCAAGGGGTATGGAGAGAAAGCAGGAAAGGGGTACTGAGGGAATGATCAACCATGATCTTATTGAATGGTGGTGCAGACTCGAAGGGCCAAATGGCCTACTCCTGCATCTATTTTCTATGTTTCTATGTACGTGCCACGGATGGCAGAGGCCCTGGAGCTGATAGCCAGGAACACTGGTGGCAGAGGCTTCCAAGTGGTCCCGAAGAGCGGCTATGCACCTCAAGGTGCCGCACCCCCATTCCCATCGACACATGACAGCCAGGAGGAATATCTTACTCCTGGCCCGGAGGACATTCCCAACTCGGGACTGTCCTCTCCCATATCCATTCAAGCAGCGGTTCTGCCGTCATCCCCCCCAATGAAGCAGCATCTGAGGAGCTCCTCGGCCAGGCGGCTTGGTGTCAGGAGGGGAAGGGGAAGGGGTAGAGGTGGGGAGGAGAAGCGGGGGGTGGGGGGAAGGAAAATGAGGTGCATGGCCACAGGTGTTGTCTTGGGCATATTTTTATGTTGTTGGTGTTATTTTGTTGGGAGGGTTGGGGGAAGGGGCGAGGGGGCTACCTTGTTGGTTTGCATTTGTGTTCTGTGTTGCTGGAAATGGTGACCATTAGAATGATGTAAATGTAATAAATTTGTTGTGGGGTAGGGTGGGGTGTTTGTTACAGTTATAATTATGATTTTATACAAATGATCAGCTTAAATGTTTTTTATTTAACATAACCTTGTTGCGCATTGTCTCAGATAGCTGCACCGTTACACACTGGTGATTCCTTGATATGAAAGGATATAATTACACTTAACTTGAATCAACTTAGACTTTAACTGTCACCAAGGTGATGCACACCATTGATGTATGACTTGCACAACTAGCAGTGTTGCAGCTTTTTAAATAACAACAATGTTCTTTCAAGCAAAGCGCTCATTTATGAGCTGCTGACGTAAGAGTCTTGCAGCTATGTAGCCACCAGGAGTCCCTTTCCTGTGGTCTCGAGGGGGGCGGGGGCATGGTTCAGCGTCAGCCTGATTGTCTGACCCGAGATCAGCGTCCACCTCCTCATCCTCCTCTTCCTCTCTCTCCAGAGGTGGACCATCAGTCCCTTCTGGCGATGCTTGTCCCCTCCTGATAGCCAAGTTGTGCAGCATGGAGCACACCACCACGAATTGACCTACCTGCTCAGGGTGGTATTGGAGCTCTCCTCCTGAGGGGGCCAGGCATCTAAAGCACTGTTTAAGCACTCCAATGGTTTTCTCGAGAATATTGCGAGTGGCTCTGTGGCTCTTGTTGTATCGTTTTCGGCTTCGGTGTGGGTGTCATGCAGGGGGGTCATCAGCCAGGTGCCGAGGCCATATGCTTTGTCACCAAGCATCAGCATTGACCTTGTGGCTGACTGGTAAACATGTCAGATACAGCGCTGTCACGCAGAATGTGAGCATCATGGATGCTGCCCGGAAATTTGGCATTCATTGCCATAATTATTTGCTGGTGGTTGACATGAGTTGCACATTCAGGGAGTGGAATCCCTTTCGGTTCCTAAAAATCTCTGCATCCTGAAAAGGTGCCCGCATCGCGATGTGCTCCCTGCACCTTGGG
This sequence comes from Pristiophorus japonicus, assembly GCF_044704955.1. NCBI lineage: Eukaryota > Metazoa > Chordata > Chondrichthyes > Pristiophoridae > Pristiophorus > Pristiophorus japonicus. The sequence continues at coordinate 42,057,338 of NC_091986.1, read as the reverse complement.
AAGTTTGCAATTCGGTAGAATCCTAAAGCCCTCTCAGTCTGAGCCTCCCTGGTCATAGGGAAGCTGATAAAGTCCATCTTGCGTGCGTAAAGGACTTCAGTGACCTATCTAATGCAGCAATGTGTGGCATGCTGAGATATACCGCAAATGTCACCAACTGAGGCCTGAAAAGAACCCGACACATAGAACGAAAGTGCCGCGGTGACCTTAACCTCGACGGACAGTGCAGTCCTGATGGTACTGGCAGGCTGCAGATCTTCCCTGATGAGCTGGCATATTTCAATGATAACCTCTTTGTGGAAGCGCAATCTCCTAAGGCAGGTGTTATTGGACAAGTTGAGGTAAGACCACTTTTCCCTGTAAGTGCGGGGGGTGTAACATCTGGTCCTCCTCATCAGTCTGGCACGTCTTAGATTGGGCACATAATACTGTCGAATATACCTTCTGCCATCTCTAGTCTGCAGCATGTGCGTACTCAGGAGCTGGTACTCAGTAAGATAATGGGACTAAAGACAGATAAATCCCCTAAACCTGATAACTTGCATCCTAGGGTCTTAAGAGAAGTAGCGCCAGGGATTGTGGATGCATTGGTTGTAATTTACCAAAACTCCCTGGATTCTGGGGAGGTCCCAGCCGATTGGAAAACTGCAAATGTAACGCCCCTATTTAAAAAAGGAGGTAAACAAAAAGCAGGAAACTATAGACCAGTTAGTCTAACATCTGTGGTTGGGAAAATGTTGGAGTCCATTATTAAAGAAGCAGTAGCAGGACATTTGGAAAAGCAAAATTCGGTCAGGCAGAGTCAGCATGGATTTATGAAGGGGAAGTCATGTTTGACAAATTTGCTGGAGTTTTTTGAGGATGTAACGAACAGGGTGGATAAAGGGAAACCAGTGGATGTGGTGTATTTGGACTTCCAGAAGGCATTTGACAAGGTGTCACATAAAAGGTTACTGCACAAGATAAAAGTTCACAGGGTTGGGGGTAATATATTAGCATGGATAGAGGATTGGCTAACTAACAGAGAACAGAGAGTCGGGATAAATGGTTCATTCTCGGGTTGGCAACCAGTAATTAGTGGGGTGCCGCAGGGATTAGTGCTGGGAGCCCAGCTATTTACAATCTATATTAACGACTTAGAAGAAGGGACTGAGTGTAACGTAGCCAAGTTTGCTGACGATACAAAGATGGGAGGAAAAGCAATGTGTGAGGAAGAAACAAAAAATCTGCAATAGGACATAGACAGGCTAAGTGAGTGGGCAAAAATTGGCAGATGGAGTATAATGTCGGAAAGTGTGAGGTCATGCACTTTGGCTGATAAAATCAAAGAGCAAGTTATTATTTAAATGGAGAAAGATTGCAAAGTGCCTCAGTACAGCGGGACCTGGGGGTACTTGTGCATGAAACACAAAAGGATAGTATGCAGGTACAGCAAGTGATCAGGAAGGCCAATGGTATCTTGGCCTTTATTGCAAAGGGGATGGAGTATAAAAGCAGGGAAGTCTTGCTACAGCTATTTAAGGTATTTGTGAGGCCATACCTGGAATACTGGGTGCAGTTTTGGTTTCCATATTTACGAAAGGATATACTTGCTTTGGAGGCAGTTCAGAGAAGGTTCACTTGGTTGATTCCAGGGATGAGGGGGTTGACTAATGAGGAAAGGTTGAGTAGGTTGGGCCTCTACTCATTGGAATTCAGAAAAATGAGAGGTGATCTTGTCGAAACGTATAAGATTATGAGGGGGCTTGACAAGGTAGATGCAGAGAGGATGTTTCCACTGGTGGGGGAGACTAGAACTAGAGGGCATGATCTTAGAATAAGGGGCCGTCCATTTAAAACAAAGATGAGGAGAAATTTCTTCTCTCAGAGGGTTGTAAATCTGTGGAATTCGCTGCCTCAGAGAGCTGTGGAAGCTGGGACATTGAATAAATTTAAGACAGAAATAGACAGTTTCTTAAACGATAAGGGGATAAGGCCTCATGGGGAGCGGGCGGGGAAGTGGAGCTGAGTCCATGATCAGATCAGTCATGATCTTATTGAATGGCGGAGCAGGCTCAAGGGGCCGTATGACCTACTCCTGTTCCTATTTCTTATGTTCTTATCAAGACAGTGGGAAATGACAGGCCCCATTCCAATTACTATCAGTATTACACCGATCGTTCACAAACAATAAATGTCCCCACTAAGACACCTAAGCTAAATTCTAATAGTCCACAGTATGATAAGATGTTTGTTCAGATGTTCACATCACCTTAAAAGAACTCCAGAGTACATCCAAACTCCCCCAAAGTTGAAGCAGCCTTTTAAATGAAGCGACCTATGATTTAGAAAATGGCGCCCATACCGCTGTGATTTATTCAGGTGAGAGCAACTTTTTCACAGAGGTTTTTTCGGTGAGCGAGATGTGCCGAAAGTAACGCTGGGCGATTTTCTGGGCGTTATGTTTCAGCAAATGTGATCTTTACGACAAAAAAAAGGTGAGCGGGTGGTATTATTAAATCTCTGCATTAATTACATGCCGAAAGTAACACTCGGCGATAAGTGCCCGAGAATGGTCCATTTTGTAGCTAAATGGGCATTATACCTCATTTTAGCATTAAAATAGATGTTAAGTAGGCGGTATGCATGCAAAAATAATGAAAAGTCTAGCATGAGTCATCAATCTGTCACACTATACTGGCTACACTGCTACCCAAGTTCATACTAGGAGCTCTCACTGTCTAAAGACATCAATATCTGAGCTGGGTTCCGGCCCTGGGAGTCAAGCAGCAGTTTTTTCCAGTTAAATTCTGGGGAATTAATCCCTGAGAGGGCAGAGACAGGCAAAATGGGAAGAGTGTTAAAGGAATCCCCAAATGACACTTTACATACATTGTATGATGCTGGAATTCATTTAATTGTGAACATATGACTGAAATTTTTATCTGGTTCCTTCGATGCTTTCTTTTATCTGTTTATCTTGCTTTACATGTGATGTTACATTTCATCATTCGTCGAGTTGCCGAAGAAGGAAAAAAAACTACTTCAGAGCAGGCTGCAGGATTATTATACTGTATATTAAGAGCTGTTTTTAGTTGTATGATGGTGGTGCAGTGGTAAGCAAGGTTGCCTTCCATACTGTTGACCTGGATTCAATTCTCAGCCGTCACATCTCTTACTGTCTACTTGAGGATAAAGTGATCCTCTGATGACTCTGGTTGTAAGCAGTTCTTACAATTGCATTTCTTGGCTTTTGTTTAGCAACCTGATTTTCAAAGGACCACATATGAATGCTTGTAATACAAAATCTATGTGTCATCTATCTGTCACAATATACTGGCTACCCAAGTTCATACTATGAGCTCTCACTGTCCAAAGATATCAATATCTGAGCTGGGCTCAGGCCCTGGGAGTCAAGCAGCAGAGTTATAAGAAAATAAGAACATAAGAAGTAGGAGCAGGAGTAGGCCATACGAACCCTTGATCATGGCTGATCCGATCATGGACTCAGCTCCACTTCCCTGCCCACTCCCTATAACCCCTTATTCCCTTATCGTATAAGAAACTGTCTATTTCTGTCTCAAATTTATTCAATGTCCCAGCTTCCACAGCTCTCTGAGGCAGCGAATTCCACAGATTTACAACCCTCTGAGAGAAGAGATTTCGCCTTATCTCAGTTTTAAATGGGCGGCCCCTTATTCTAAGATTATGCCCTCTAATTCTCGTCTCCCCCATCAGTGGAAATATCCTCTCTGCATCCACCTTGTCAAGCCCCCTCATAATCTTATACGCTTCGATAAGATCACCTCTCATTCTTCTGAATTCCAATGAGTAGAGGCCCAACCTACTCAGCCTTTCCTCATACGTCAACCCCCCCATCTCCAGAAACAAGCTAGTGAATCTTCTCTGAACTGCCTCCAAAGCAAGTATATCCTTTCGTAAATATGGAAACCAAAACTGCACGCAGTATTCCAGTGGCCTCACCAATACCCTGTATAACTGTAGCAAGACTTCCCTGCTTTTATACTCCATCCCCTTTGCAATAAAGGCTAAGGATACCATTGGCCTTCCTGATCACTTGCTGTACCTGCATACTAACCTTTTGTGTTTCGTGCACTGTACTACTGCACTTTGCAATCTTTCTCCATTTAACTAATAACTTGCTCTTTGATTTTTTGCTGCCGAAGTGCATGACCTCACACTTTCCGACATTATACTCCATCTGCCAAATTTAGCCTGTCTATGTCCTTTTGCTGATTTTTTTGTGTCCTCCTCACACATGGCTTTTCCTCCCATCTTTGTATCGTCAGCAAACTTGGCTACATAACACTCGGTCCCTTCTTCCAAGTCTTTAATATAGATTGTAAATAGTTGGGGTCCCAGCACTGATCCCTGCGGCACCCCACTGGTTACTGATTGCAACCCGAGAATGAACCATTTATCCCGACTCTCTGTTTTCTGTTAGTTAGCCAATTCTCTATCTATGCTAATATATTACCCCCAACCCTGTGAACTTTTATCTTGTGCAGTACCTTTTATGTGGCATCTTTTCAAATGCCTTCATACTGTGAGCTCTCACTGGCCAAAGACATAAATGTTGGAGCTGGGCTCAGGCCCTGGGGAATCGAGCAGCAGAGTTTCAGAGGCTTTAACAACATCAGTGAGTTTTTTTCAGTTAAATTCTGGGGAATTGATCCCTGAGAGGACAGAGGCAGACAAAATGAGAAGAGTGTTAAAGGAATCAGCAAATGACACTTTACATACATTGTGTGAATCTGGAATTCATTTAATTGTGAACATATGATTGAAATTTGTATCTGGTTCCTTCAATGCTTTATATTATCTGTCTATCTTGCTTTACATGTGATCAAATCTGTCGAATTGCATAAGAAGGAAAAAAACTGCTTCAGAGCAGGCTGCAGGATTACTGTGCTGTATATCAAGAGCTGTTTTCAGTTGTGTGATGGTGGTGCAGTGGTAAGCATGGTTGCCCTGCAGGCTGTGGACTTGGGTTTGATTCCGAGCCATCACATCTCTTACTCTTTATACTTGAGGATAAAGTGATCCTCTGATGACTCTGGATTACTAATCCAGTAACATAACCACTATGCTACCATACCTGCCCACATATCTTCTGACACCGGCCCAGGTGATAACTTTCAAAAGGAAATTGGATATATACTTGAAAAGGAGACATTTTCAGGGCTAAGGGGAAAGAGCAGATGATTGGACTCATTGGATAGCTCTTTCAAAGAGCCAGCACAGGCACGATGGGCCGAATGGCCTCTCTATGCTCTCTGACTCCGATTCCAGGTGGGATTTTCCTCATTTGGGTAATTTAAATATGTGTGGTAGCGAAATATTATATCTGGAAATGTATCTGTTTATTTAATTGAACTCAGTGCATTGCTGCTCTGTTAATTAACAATATAAAAACTCTGGAGTTTGTGCTTGGCCTCAGACAACGAAACTGAAGGAGTTGGGGAGAAACTCTAGACCCAGGTATTGCTGGTGTCATCTGGTCTTGCCCACCCCTGGGTCCTTGCCCACCCCTAGGTCCTTGCTCACCCCTGGGTCCTTGCTCATCCCCTGGGTCCTTGCCCACCCCCGGGGTCCTTGCCCACCCCCGGCTCCTTGCCCCCACCCCTGGCTCCTTGACCCCCCCCTGGCTCCTTGGTCAGGTACTGCCATCTAAAGCCCCCTGATAATGTCAGACTGTTCCTCTTGTGCCAGTGATCCTGGTTCACCTGATGGCATTGTAACCATTCTGGACCTTCTCTCTGATTCTGAAGAAGGTGTCAATTGTCCAACTCCAGAACCTGTGGAATTTTCTGGTCTTTAATACGCGGGTAGCATCAGAACCTGTGGCCAGTAATTCCACAAGAAAAGGAACAAGTAAGTTTTGCACCCAAAATCTGCATTAAGCATTTACAGGGTAAATGCTGTAGGGGTTTAGACGGTAGGATAAAGCTCCATCTATACTGCCCCAACCATGTCACAGAATACTAACTGAGGAAGAGCAGTAATAAGCAGAAAGGTGGGAGAGAAACCATCCGGGACAAGTTTGAAATGTTGCACTATTGGGAAAGTGCTGTTGGATTTATAACTGTTGATGCAAGTGTGGTCCTGAGCAGTGTACAAAATACTGATGGAATCTCATGCCACATTGCAATATCTGAGGGAATAACTGGATTAGATCAGTAACTATAAGAGAGCCATTACCTCAACTTGTGCTTACAGAAAATTGACTTCAAGGTCCTGGTCTGGTATCTAGATGACTCCTCCATGGACTTGCTCCATCTCATCTGAATCAACATCTCTGACCATTTGTCCCGAGTGTGCAGCCTCTGCTCTGCTGACTGCATTTACTGGTCCTCTCCCATCCACCAGCTCCATGAGCACAGGTCAGTCTTTCAGTTATTAAACCATTGCTCATTGGAATTCACCTTAAAACACCGTGTTATCCCTGCTCTCTTCTCCACCCTGTGTGGTATCGCAGCCCTCCCCTTAATCTTTCCCATCTTCACTTGGTGGCCTCCTCTCCCTATTGTTAAATGGTTTACTATATGAGGGAGCTGTGAAAGGCCCCCGCTAGCTCCCAGCACTGTGGAGCCACCTTCAGCCTCTCCCTGCAACTCCTGTGGGGTATGCAGGTTCTAAGGGCTCTCACTTCCAGGGAGGTGACATGCCTCAGTGGCACCTCTTCCAAGTGGCACGGGCTCATGTCTCGAGGGTTTAACTCCATCGGCACTTGTAATCATCAGCTTGCAGCTGATATAGCCACCCGCGTCCATGTTCCCAGAGCTCCCTCTCAACCTTACCTGTTGGTTCGGCCTGAGGAAGCTGCCCGGAGGCTTACCACCTTCAGATGCCAAGTTGGGAGCCTGAGTCGGGCCATGACCACCAGTCGCTGAGGCTGTTTCATGTATTGAACACAAGGCTGACCCAGAGTCTGAAATTGTCAGTTCCGGAAGTGCCTGGACCTGGGGCACTGAGACTTTACTTAGGGTTTTGCAAAGGTCTTAGGTATCGACTTTTGCTGGATTCATCCGACCAATTTCCAGGGCAGTTTGGGCAGACTTGATAGCCACCCTCTGGTTATGGCCAAGGTAGATAGCGTCCATAATGCTTCCACCTCCCTGGTTCCACATCTTTCAGTTCGCTGATCCAGCTGGCAAACGTCAGCCATGAAAGTTTCAGAAGGAAGGTTACCGCCGCCCAGGAAACGAGTCCTGTTCCACCCAGCAGAATCCAACTGGCGGGACATGTGGGATCTGATTTATATGTAAACTTGTATTTACTCTGTACAGCCACCAGAGGGCTCATCCCCTGGAGTCACAAGGAATCCCATAATCCCTTGGGAGCACAGGTATTTAAGGAGGCCTCACAGGTTGGAGAGGCACTCTGGAGACCTGCAATAAAAGACTACAGTCACACTTTATTTTGTGCTCACAGTGTTCAGTCTGATTCTTTCTCCATACATAACAACTGGCGACGAGATACAGATAGCGAACTCAAAGATGCAGAGAACAGTGGGCATCCTGGAGAAATTCTGGAGGGAGATGATTGGGAAACTTTTGTGGAGCGACTCGACCAATACTTCGTGGCCAACGAGCTAGATGGGGAAGAGAACGCTGCCAAACAAAGGGCGATCCTCCTCACCGCCTGTGGGGCACCAACGTATGGCCTTATGAAGAATCTGCTCACTCCAGCAAAACCCACGGAGAAATCGTATGTTGATTTGTGCACATTGGTCGGAGAGCATTTGAACCCGAAGGAAAGCATCCTGATGACGAGGTACCAGTTCTACACCTACAAAAGGTCTGAAAGCCAGGAAGTGGTGAGTTATGTCGCCGAGCTAAGACGCCTTACAGGACATTGCGAATTTAAAGGACATTTGGAGCACATGTTCAGAAACTTTTTCGTACTTGGCATTGGCCACGAAACCATACTTCGCAAACTTTTGACTGTAGAGACCCCAACCTTGAGTAAGGCCATAGCGATAGCCCAGGCATTCATTGCCACCAGTGACAATACTAAGCAAATCTCTCAGCACACAAGTGCTGCTATAAGTACTGTGAACAAAGTGATGTTGTTTTCGAATCACTTTGCCTGCAGCTGCAAGTCCGCAGATGTCTCAGAGTCCACCATCAAGGGTGATGAATGCAAGGCCATTAACACCTTGTTGGCGCTGTGGGGGTGATCATCGTTTCCATTCATGCCGATTCAAAGGGTATGTTTGCAAGGGCTGTGGAGCAATAGGACACCTCCAACATATGTGCAGGCGAGCTGCTAATCCTTTTAAACCTGCAAACTACCATATTGTAGAGGAGAACAGATCCACGGAGGATCACGACGAACCAGAGCCGCAGACCGAGGAGGCAGAGGTACATGGGGTGCACACATTCACCACGAATTGTCCCCCCGATAATGCTGAATGTTGAACTAAATGGACTCCCGGTGTCAATGGAGCTGGACATGGGCGCGAGCCAGTCCATAATGGGCAAAAAGACTTTCGAAAGACTGTGGTGCAACAAGGCCTCAAGGCCAGTCTTAACTCCAATTCGTACGAAACTAAGAACTTACACGCAAGAACTTATTCCCGTAATTGGCAATGCTACCGTAAAGGTCTCTTACGATGGAGCGGTGCACAAGCTACCACTTTGGGTGGTACCGAGCGATGGCCCCATGCTGCTCGGCAGGAGCTGGCTGGGAAAGATACATTGGAACTGGGATGATGTCTGAGCACTATCGCCCGCTGACGACACTTCGTGTGCCCCGGGTCTTAAATAAGTTCCCTTTGCTGTTCGAACCAGGCATTGGGAAATTCCAAGGAGCAAAAGTGAAGATCCACCTAATTCCGGGGGCGCAACCCATCCTTCACAAAGCGAGAGCAGTACTGTACATGATGAGAGAAAGGGTAGAGATCGAGCTAGACCGGCTGCAACGAGAGGGCATCATTTTACCGATCAAGTTCAATGAATGGGCCAGCCCGATCTTTCCTGTTCTCAAGGGAGATGGCACCATCAGAATCTGTGGCAATTACAAAGTAACTATTAATTGTTTCTCCCTGCAGGACCGATACCCACTACCAAAGGCCGACGACATCTTTGCAACGCCAGCGGGAGGAAAGACGTTCACGAAGCTGGATCTGATTTCAGCCTACATGACGCAGGAACTGGAGGAATAAAGGGCCTCACCTGCATCAACACGCACAAAGGTCTTTTTATTTATAACAGATGCCCGTTTGGAATTCGATCACCGGCGGCAATATTCCAGAGAAACATGGAAAGCTTACTGAAGTCGGTCCCGCACACTGTGGTCTTCCAGGATGACATCTTGGTCATAGGTCGGAACACAGCCGAGCATCTGGAGGAGGTTCTTTGTCGACTCAACCATGTGGGGCTCAGGTTAAAACGCTCGAAGTGCGTTTTCCTGGTGCCTGAAGTGGAGTTCTTGGGAAGGAGAATTGCGGCGGACGGCATCAGGCCCACCAACGCGAAGACGGAGGCAATCGAGAACACATCGAGGCCACATGACGGAGCTGCGGTCGTTTCTGGGACTCCTGAACTACTTTGGTAACTTCTTACCGGGTCTCAGCACACTGTTAGAACCACTGCATGTCTTACCTAGAAAAGGGGACGAATGGGTTTGGGGCAAAAGCCAAGAAAATGCCTTTGTAAAAGCGAGAAAATTGTTATGCTCAAACAAATTGCTTGTGTTGTATGATCCATGTAAGTGTTTGGTACTAGCATGTGATGTGTTGTCATATGGCGTCGGGTGTGTATTGCAACAAGCTAATGATTTTGGGAAACTGCAACCGGTTGCATACACATCCAGGAGTCTGTCTAAGGCTGAGAGAGCCTACAGTATGATTGAGAAAGAAGCGTTAGCGTGTGTCTATGGGGTAAAGAAAATGCATCAATACCTGTTTGGGCTAAAATTTGAATTGGAAACTGACCAGAAGCCACTCATATCCCTGTTTTCCGAGAGTAAAAGGATAAATACCAATGCATCGGCCCACATCCAAAGATGGGCGCTCATGTTGTCCGTATACAACTATGCCATCTGCCACAGGCCAGGCACAGAAAACTGCGCCGATGCTCTCAGTTGACTGCCATTGCCCACCACGGGGGTGGAAATGGCACAGCCCGCAGATTTAGCCATGGTTATGGAAGCATTTGAGAGTGAGCAATCACCCGTCTCTGCCCGGCAGATCAAAACCTGGACGAGCCAGGACCCCTTATTATCCCTAGTCAAAAGCTGTGTGCCTCATGGGAGCTGGTCCAGTGTCCCAATGGAAATGCAGGAAGAGATAAAGCTGTTCCAGCGGCGCAAAGATGAAATGTCTGTACAGGCAGATTGCCTTCTGTGGGGCAATCATGTAGTGGTTCCCAAGAAGAGCAGAGACACCTTCATCAGTGACCTCCACAGTACCCACCCAGGCATCGTAATGATGAAAGCGATAGTCAGATCCCACGTGTGGTGCCCCGTATCGATGCTGACTTAGAGTTCCTGCGAACACAGATGTAATACATGCTCGCAGTTAAGCAATGTACTCAGGAAGGCGCCGATAAGTTTATGGTCTTGGCCCTCCAAACCGTGGTCTAGGGTACACGTCGACTATGCAGGCCCGTTCTTGGGTAAAATGTTCCTTGTGGTTGTAGATGCGTACTCCAAGTGGATTGAATGTGAGATAATGTCAGCTAGCACGTACGCTGCCACTACTGAAAGCCTGCAGGCCATGTTTGCCACACACGACACACGACCTACCCAATGTCCTGGTGAGCGACAACTAGCCATGTTTTACGGGTCATCAAAGAATTCATGCCCCGTAACGGGATAAAAACATGTCATATCTGCCCCGTTTAAACCAGTGTCCAATGGTCAGGCAGAGAGAGCAGTGCAAACCATCAAGCAAGGCTTGAAGAGGGTAACTGAAGGCTCACTGCAGACTCGCCTATCTCGAGTCCTGCTTAGCACAAGACCCCACTCGCTCACAGGAATCCCACCTTCTGAACTGCTCATGAAAAGAGCACTTAAGACAAGGCTCTCGTTAGTTCACCCTGATCTACATGAACAGGTAGAGAGCAGGCGGCTTCAACAAAGTACATACCATGATAGCGCAAATATGTCACGCGAGATTGAAAGCAATTATCCTGTATTTGTACTGAATTATGGACAAGGTCCCAATGGCTTCCCGGCACTGTCGTGGCCAAAGAGGGGAGCAGGGTGTTTCGGGTCAAACTTTCAAATGGACTCATTCACCGGAAACACTTGGACCAAATCAAACTCAGATTCACAGACTATCCTGAGCAACCCACCTTCGACCCAACCTTTTTTGATCCCCCAACATACACACCAGTGGCAACCGGCACCACGATTGACCATGAAGCAGAACCCATCATCCACAGCAGCCCAGCAGGACCCACTACACCAGGCAGCCCAGCAAGGCCAGCTGCACAGCAGCCCAGCAAGGGCCCAACAAATGATTCAACAATACCAGCTTTCACACCGAGATGATCAACCAGGGTAAGAAGGGCCCCAGATCGACTCACATTGTAAATAGTTACACTATTGACTTTGGGGGGGAATGTTGTTATATATGTAAACTTGTATTTACTCTGTACAGCCACCAGAGGGCTCATCCCCTGGAGTCCCAAGGGATCCCATAATCCCTTGGGAGCACAGGTATTTAAGGAGGCCTCACAGGTTGGAGAGGCACTCTGGAGACCTGCAATAAAAGACTACGGTCACACTTTACTTTGAGCTCACAGTGTTCAGTCTGACTCTTTCTCCATACATAACAGGATCTGGTGCAGTATTTGGCAGTTATCCATATTCCCTGCCATCAAATCCATTGACCGGCTTTTCTTATCAGTCGGTTAGTGCAGCAACCACTGCAGATGCCCTTTGCTGCTGAGGGCTTCTTTGACGAGCAAGTGGAGGAGCTACTGCAAGGCTACAAGCAACTTCAGCAGAACCTTCAGGCATCCCGGATTGGCACCCCAGGGGACACTGTCTCACTTTGTAGCTTAGCCCACCCCGTCTGCAGACCCCTTCAGTGACAGCAGCCATTTCAATGCTTTAGCCAGACACCAATGTGCTTGTCAGCCCGTCAATCCAGATTAGGACCTGGAATGTAGGGAGTTCGCAACAAGTAACCTTTGAGACCCTGTCCAGCTCCACCTCCCCAGGCAGTGATTCCTGCCTTTGATAGTCCACCACAGATCTGAGCAGATAGGCCCATTTCCAGGATTTCTCAGTGGAAGTGGATCACTCTGGATGCTTGGTTCCAGGAGACCAGAAGTAATGAGTATCCTCTGCATTAGCAGCTTGAGCCTCCATGTTTTCCCAACATGGTTTGATTTGACCATCAGAGGAACCATCAACTAGTGGGCATACTGGCAGGTGACATTATCATCTACCATTCACGCAGTGAGTGAGTGATAGTCAGTCAGCTTCATCATCCAGAAGGCTCAACTGCTGGGGATATTTCTCCAGTTGAGCCTTGCTCTGCTAGTAATGTTTCCACAGGTCTCCTTTGTCACAGCATCTGAACCAGAGCTGACAGTCCTAGAGGACAGTGTTCTCCTGGGGTTGGTGCTACAGCCATCAGGTTCTTCAGCTAATGCTTCTACATATGAGTGGGGAGCCACGTTCAGGATGAATGGGCTTCTAGGCCAGTGGACATGGTTGAGACCACTTGGCATTTCAACAGGTTCGAGGTGTGAACGGTCTACTAGAACATCATCCACTTTCAGACTGGATGCAGAGTAATTCAGTGTGTATCTCCAGAGAGACAATATGACAGTATGTGTACAAACCGGGTAAGACCCACTCCCGGGTCCCTCTGTCAAGATGACATGTTGCTTCCCATTAGGTGCTTGAACCATGAGGTGACACTCTTAGTGCCACATTTGTCTGGGGTGGGCAACACAACCATCAGCACACTCAGCTGCTCTGTAGTCCACCCTGACTAGTGAATGGTCCACATTGAGGCTACTCTGTAGTCCACCCTGACTAGTGGATGGTCCACATTGAGGCTGCTCTGTAGTCCACCCTGACTAGTGAATGGTCCACATTGAGGCTACTCTGTAGTCCACCCTGACTAGTGGATGGTCCACATTGAGGCTGCTCTGTAGTCCACCCTGACTAGTGGATGGTCCACATTGAGGCTACTCTGTAGTCCACCCTCACTAGTGGATGGTCCTCGTTGAGGCTGTTCTGTAGTCCACCCTGACTAGTGGATGGTCCACATTGAGGCTGCTCTGTAGTCCACCCTGACTGGTGGATGATCCACATTGAGGCTGCTCTGTAGTCCACCCTGACTAGTGGATGATCCACATTGAGGCTGCTCTGTAGTCCACCCTGACTAGTGGATGATCCACATTGAGGTAAGTCAGAATATCTTCAGGACTTGGGGTGGGATTGATCGACTTGCTCACATCACTGGACAATCACCAATCAGTTCAAGGACCTCAGGCAGTCAACATGAAGGCTGGACAGTCTTTTATTTCTAGATTCTGTTGCTCAGGGTTGCCTGATCTCTAGGATTCTACAGAACATTGCAGGAGAATGTGGTTCTGGTTAACCCTTTACAAACCATGCTTCTCAGACACCCCAGTGTGTAATATTGCCAGTGTGACTCCAGGAGCCCACGGGAGAACACCAAGTCATTTGAAGAGTAAAGACAACCCGACATTTTTAAAGAAATCTTTATCTTTCATTCCGACATCCTCCACACACTGCTGGACAGTGTCTAACTGGTACTTGGGGTGAGAAAAGCAGACCATACAAGGGAACAGACTCTAGCTCCCGGGACAAATAGATCAAAGTGAGTGTTATTCAAAGGTGCTAGATCCAAACACTAAGCTAAGCTGCCAGAATCTGGATCCTGCCAGCTTCTGATTGATGGCCTGGCTGTTGAGAAGGACTGTCTATCAGATTAGGGTTTACCAGCAGTGTGATAAATCGTGGTAGACACACTACTTTGTTCCAATTACAACTGCAAAATGGAGGCATGCTCATATCCCCACCAGACATAACTGTTCAGACTGGCATTCTTGGGTAATGCTCACTTTATCATGTCTGTCCTGTGCATCCCACATAAGTCCCTCCATCCTCCTTGTCCTCAGTATTTGATTAGTCAATAGCAGTGTGTGCAGAATGTTGGAATAAAGATCAGCTCCCTTTTAAGCTGCCCTTAATTCTTCAAGTAACACGGCAATTTCCACCCACCTGGTTCTCTGGAGCTTTGTGCGGAGTGTTTGGTAACTTTTCTTTTGTTTATTCTAGGTTGCCTTTGGATGTCAACAAATTGAGTTCGGGTGCGTGCTAAATGTTAACAAGCACAGAAGCCAGGGAGAGAGAGAAAAACATATGATGGCCCTCCAAAGTTAGGATGTCTAAAGAATGCCTTAAGAGGAGATTGTGCCATTAGAGATTTTCCCGAGACAAATTGTGCTGATGCACCTCAATGATTAGGTCCACATTCAGATCCCAGCGAATTAAAGGAATGGGATCAGGTCCCAGTGAATTAAAGGAACGGTATCATGTCCCAGCGAATGAAAGGAACGGGATCAGTTCCCAGCAAATGAAAGGAATGGGATCAGGTCCCAGTGAATTAAAGTAAAGGGGTCAACTCCCAACGAATTACTACAACAACAACTTGTATTTATAAAGTGCCTTTAACGTAGTGAAACGTCCCAAGGCGCTTTCCAGGAGTATTAAGGCATAAAATAATTTACACCAAGCCGCATAAATAGAAATTGGGGCAGCTGACCAAAAGCTTGGTCAAAGAGGTAGGTTTTAAGGAGCATCTTGAAGGAGGAAGGAGAAGTACAGAGCCAGAAAGGTTTAGGCAGGGAATTCCAGAGCTTAAGGCCGAGGCAATAGAAGGCACAGCTACGAATGGTTGAGCGATTAGAATCAGGGATGCTCAAGAGGGCAGAATTAGAGGAGCGCAGACATCTCGGGGGATTGTGGGGCTGGAGGAGGTTACAGAGATAGGGAGGGGCGAGGCCATGGAGGGATTTGAAAATAAGGATGAGAATTTTGAAATTGAGGTGATGCTTAACCAGTGCAGGTCAGCGAGCACAGGATTGATGGGTAAGCGAGCCTTGGTGCGCGTTGGGTAGAATGAGGGAGGCCGGCCAGGAATGCATGGCAAAGTCAAGGTCCAGAGGTCATCATAGGCAGTCCCTCAGAATCAAGGAAGACTTGCTTCCACTACTAAAATGAGTTCTTTGGTGGCTGAACAGTCCAACACGAGAGCCGCAGACCCTGTAACAGGTGGGACAGACATTCGTCGGGGGAAGGGATGGGGGGACTGATTTGCCGCACGCTCCTTCCACTGTCTGCACAGACCTCTTTATGCTCACAGCATTGAGATTCGAAGAGCTCAACGACCTCCCGGATGCACTTTCTCCACCTAGGGCGGTCTTCAGCCAGGGTCTCCCAGGTGTCAATGGTGATGTCGCACTTCACCAGGGAGGCTTTGAGAGTGTCCTTGTAATGTTTCTGCTGCCCACCTTTGGCTCATTTGCCATGAAAGAGCTCCACGTAGAGCAATTGCTTAGGGAGTCTCGTGTCTGGCATGCGAACTAAGTGGCCTGCCCACCGAAGCTGATCGAGTGTGGTTAGCACTTCAATGCTGGGGATGTTAACCTGGGCGAGGACACTGATGTTGGGGCGTCTGTCCTCCCAGGGGATTTGCAGGATCTTGCGGAGACATCTTTGGTGGTATATCTCTAGCAACTTGATGTGTCTTCTGTACATCGTCCATGCCTCTGATCCATACAGGAGGGCGGGTATTATTACAGCCCTGTAGACCATGAGCTTGGTGGTAGGTTTGAGGGCCTGGTCTTTGAACACTCTCTTCCTCAGGCGGCCGAAGGCTGCACTGGCGGCGATGTTGAATCTCCGCATCAATGTCTGCCTTTGTTGACAAGAGGCTCCCGAGGTATGGGAAATGGTCCACATTTTCGAGAGCCGCGCCATGAATCTTGATGACTGGGGGCAGTGCTGTGCGGCGAGGACAGGCTGGTGGAGGACCTTTGTCTTACGGATGTTAAGCCTAAGGCCCAATCTTTCATTTGCCTCGGTGAATACATCGACTATATCCTGGAGTTCAGCCTCAGAATGTGCGCAGATGCAGACGTCGTCCGCGTACTGCAGCTCAGCGACAGAGGGTTGGATGATCTTGGACCTGGCCTGGAGGCAGCGTAGGTTAAACAGCTTCCCACTGGTTCTGTAGTTTAGTTCCACTCCAGCGGGAAGCTTGTCGACAGTGAGGTGGAGCATGGCAGCAAGGAAGATTGAGAAGAGGGTTGGAACGATGATGCAGCCGTTTGACCCCGGTCCGGACGTGAAATGGGTCTGTGGTGGATCCGCTGGTAAGGATCACAGCCTGCATGTTGTTGTGGAGCAAGTGAAGGATGTTGACAAACTTTCGGGGGCATCCAAAACGGAGGAGGACGCTCCATAAACCCTCACGCTCGACAGTGTCAAAGGCCTTTGTGAGATCAAAAAAGGCCATGTATAAGGGCTGGCGCTGCTCCCTGCATTTTTCCTGCAGCTGTCGTGCTGCAAAGATCATGTTACTTAATTAGGGGATGAAATCCGCACTGCGACTCTGGGAGGAGCTCCTCGGCCACAGGGAGAAGACGGTTGAGGAGAACTCTAGCGACAACCTTTCCAGTGGTTGATAGCAGGGAGATTCCCCTGTAGTTGTCAGAGTCGGATTTGTTCCCCTTTTTAAAAATGGACACGATCACTGCATCTCTGAGATCTCCCAGCATGCTCTCCTCCCTCCAAATGAGAGCGATGAGGTCATGTATCCGCACCAACAGCGCCGCAGCAGGAATTCCATCCGCACCCGTAGCCTTATTATTCTTGAGCTCTTTTATGGCTTTGCCTACCTCGTGCAGCGTTGGGTAACTAGTGTTGGCAGTCTAGAGGTAACAAAAGCATGGATGAGCTGAGGCAACGGCGGAGATGGGCGATGTTACGGAAGTGGAAATATCGGTCTTAGTTATTCTCTGGATATGTGATTGAGAGCTCATTTCAGGGTCAAATATAACACCAAGGTTGCGAAAAGTGTGGTTCAGCCTCAGACAGAGGCTGGGGAGAGGGACAGAGTCAGTGGTTAAGGAATAGAGTTTGTGACAGGGACCAGAAAACAATGGCTTCAGTCTTTCCAATATTCAAATGGAGAAAATTTCAGCTCATCGAGAACTGGATGTCAGACAAGCAATCTGACAATTTAGAGACCATGGAGGAGTTGAGAGAAATGGTACTGAGGTAGAGCTGAGTGTCATCAGCGTACATGTGGAAACTGATGCCTTGTTTTCAAATGTCACCAAGGGGCAACATATAGAAGAGAAATAGAATAGGACCAAGTGATGTGTCCTTACTATACAGTATAAATGCACACGAAGCCCATACTTGAGAGATGGTCATTCTGTGACCAGTTACCTTTATTACCAAGACCTGAAAGTCTAGGTTAGGAATGTCTCCCACAAGTTCACCCCTTGTGATCAATGTTCTCAAGGTGTACAACTTAGGTCAGCTTATACATGGGTTACAATGATAGTTGAATACATGACATCACCTCCCCGCCAAAGTCTAACTGGGATCACAGGTTAAGTCTCTGTGGTGGTTTACGCTCGCTTGTAGAGCACCTGAGTTGGGGCTCCAGTTGTTGGGCGCTGGCCTGAGTGTCTGCTGTTTGCGGTGCCTCAGGCCTGTCCGGACTGCCCATAGTGACTGGGCTCTCCTCCATTTGGTTCCGGTGTTCAGTCACCTGTGGTGGAGTAAACTCTACGTCGTGTTCTTCCTCTGCTTCTTCTATGGGGTTGCTGAACCTCCTTTGAGTTTGATCCACGTGTTTGCGGCAGATTTGTCCATTGGTAAGTTGAACTACCAAAACCCTATTCCCCTCTTTGGCAATCACAGTGCCTGCAAGCCATTTGGGCCCTGCAGTGTAATTAAGGACAAAAACAAGGTCATTGACATCAATACATCGCGCCCTCAAATTCCTGTCATGGTAGTCACATTGTGACCGACGCTTGCCCTCAACAATTTCTTTCATAGTGGGGTGTATAAGGGATAACCTGGTTTTGAGCGTCCTTTTCATAAGCAGCTCTGCGAGTGGAACCCCTGTGAGCGAGTGTGGTCGGTGATATGTCCTTACTATACAGTATAAATGCACACGAGGGCCATACTTGAGAGAAGGTCACTCTGTGACCAATTATCTTTATTACCAAGACCTCAAGTGATGAAGGTGGGTGGAGCTTCACCTTTTATACCTGAAAGTCTAGGTTAGGAGTGTCTCCCACAAGTTCACCCCTTGTGGTCAATGTTCTCAAGGTGTACAACTTAGGTCAGCTTATACATGGGTTACAATGATAGTTGAATACATGACATCACCTCCCCACCAAAGTCTTACTGGGATCACAGGTTAAGTCTCTGTGGTGGTTTACGCTCCCTTGTAGAGCACCTGAGTTGGGGCTCCGGTTGTTGGCCGCTGGCCTGAGTGTCTGATGTTTGCAGTGCCTCAGGCCTGTCCAGACTGCCCATAGTGACTGGGCTCTCCTCCAATTGGTTCCGGTGTTCGGTCACCTGTGGTGGAGTAAACTCTACGTCGTGTTTTTCCTCTGCTTCTTCTATGGGGTTGCTGAACCTCCTTTTAGTTTGATCCACGTGTTTGCGGCAGATTTGTCCATTGGTGAGTTTAACAAATAAAACCCGATTCCCAACGTTGGCAAACACAGAACCTGCAAGCCATTTGGGCCCTGCAGCGTAATTAAGGACAAAAACAGAGTCATCGACATCAATACATCGCGCCCTCGCATTCCTGTCATGGTAGTCACATTGTGACTGATGCCTGCTCTCAACAATTTCTTTCATAGTAGGGTGTATAAGGGATAACCTGGTTTTGAGCGTCCTTTTCATTAGCAGCTCTGCGGGTGGAACCCCTGTGAGCGAGTGTGGTCGGGATCTATTTGCCAACAGGAGGCGTGATAAGCAGCTTTGTAGGGAACTCCCATGGATTCTGAGCATCCCCTGTTTGATTATCTGCACTGCTCGTTCCGCCTGGCCGTTTGAGGCCGGCTTGAACAGTGCCGTTCTGACTGCCATGAAGTCCTGGAATTCAGTGCTTGTAAAGCACGGGCCATTGTCGCTGACCAAGACATCCGGTAGACCATGGGCGGCGAACATTGTCCGTAGACTTTCTACTGTGGCAGAGGATGTGCTTAAATTTAAAGTGGCACACTCAATCCATTTGGAGTAGGCATCTACTACAACCAAAAACATTTTTCCCATGAAAGGACCTGCGTAGTCCACATGGATGCGTGACCATGGCTTGGCGGGCCAAGACCAGGGGCTAAGGGGGGCTTCCCTGGGTGCGCTGACCAGCTGAGCACACGTGTTGCACCTGCGAACACAAAGTTCCAGGTCTGCATCTATCCCTGACCACCAAACGTGTGACCTGGCAATTGCCTTCATCATGACAATGCCCGGGTGCTCATTGTGAAGTTCTCTGATAAACACCTCTCTGCCCATCTGGGGCATGACTACTCGGTTTTCCTACAGTAGGCAATCGGCCTGAATCGAGAGTCCATCCTTGCGCCTATGAAACGGTTTAAATTCCTGAGGGCATGGCCTGTACGTGGCTGCCCAGTCCCCATTAAGGACACATTTCTTAACTAAACACAGTAGCAGGTCTTTATTTGTCCAGACTTTAATCTGATGGGCTGTCACAAGTGAGCCTTCGCTTTCGAAAGCTTCAACAGCAATGATCATTTTAGCATCATGCTCAGTTGCCCCCTCAGTGGTGGCTAGTGGGAGCCTGCTGAGTGCATTGGCGCAGTTTTCAGTGCCCGCTCTGTGCCGAATTGTGTAGTCATAGGCAGCTAACGTGAGTGCCCACCTCTGTATGCGGGCCAAAGCATTCCCATTTATGGCCTTGTTGTCGGCGAAAAGGGATGTTAGGGGTTTGTGATCTGTCTCCAGCTCAAATTTCCTGCCAAACAGGTACTGGTATATCTTTGTTACTGCATATATACATGCTAGCGCTTCCTGTTCTACCATCCTGTAGCCCCTTTCTGACTGGGACAGACTTCTGGAGGCACAAGCTACCGGCTGTAACTGACCATTGTCATTCACATGCTGCAACACACACCCGACCCCATAGGACGATGCATCGCACGTTAAAACAAGTTTCTTACACGGGTCATATAACGTTAACAGTTTGTTGGAGCATAACAAATTGTGTGCTCTATCAAAAGCCCTTTCCTGGCTGTGCCCCCAGATCCAATCGTGACCTTTGCGTAGGAGCATGTGTAGCGGCTCTAACAGCGTGCTCAATTTGGGAAGAAAGTTACCAAAATAGTTCAGGAGCCCCAGGAACGAACGCAGCTCCACCGTGTTACGGGGTCTGGGTGGTCTCTGTTTTGGATGCAGTAGGGCTGATCCTGTCTGCTGCTACCCACCTCCCCAGTAATTCTACCTCTGGAGCTAAGAAGACGCACTTCGCTTTTTTCAGTCGCAGCCCTACCCGGTCCAGTCTGCTTAGCACCTCCTCCAGGTTGTGGAGGTGTTCTTCAGTATCGCGACCCGTGATGAGGATGTTGTCTTGAAAAACCACCATCCTTGGAATCGACTTGAGGAGGCTTTCCATATTTCGCTGAAAGAATGTGGCGCCCGAACGAATCCCAAACAGACATCTGTTATACTCAAACAACCCCTTGTGTGTCGTGATGGTGGTCACCTTCTTTGACTCACTCGCCTGCTCCTTGGCCATGTAAGCTGAGGTCAGGTCCAATTTTTTTTAAAGTTTGCCACCGGATAGCGTCGCAAAGAGGTCCCCGCTCTCGGTAGCGGATACTGGTCTTGGAGTGACACCCGATTGATGGTGGCCTTGTAATCGCCACATATCCTGACCGACCCATCCGCCTTGAGCACCGGCACGATCGGGCTCGCCCAGTCACTGAATTCGAATGGCGAGATGATGCCTTCCCTCAGCAGGTGGTCCAATTATCATTCTATCTTTTCCTGCATCACGTACGGCACTGCTCCGGCCTTGTGGTGTACTGGCCTGGCATCTGGGTTTATGTGAATCACTACCTTGGCCCCCATGAAAGTGCCGATGCCGGGTTGAAATAATGAGTCAAATTTGTCCAGCACCTTTGAGCATGATACTCGCTCAACAGAAGGAATTGCATTGACATCGCCCTATTTACAGTTCATGACAGCAAGCCAACTACTCCCCAGTAGTGCGGGACCGTCCCCCGAGACAATCCAGAGTGGCAACCTGTTCTCCAGGCTTTGTAGGTCACGACTACCGTGGTGCTGCCTAGCACCAGAATGATCTCCTTTGTATATGTCCGTAGCTGTGCATCAATCGGCAATAATTTTGGCCTCCTGCCTTGGACACTCACAACCTTTCGAACTGTTTGATACTCATCAGGGACTGGCTGGCCCCCGTGTCTAGCTCCATTAATACTGGGATGCCATTGAGGAGCACTTTCATCATTATCAGTGGCGTCCTGGTATATGAACTGTATATGTACTCCATATGTACTCGCTGAACTTCAGCTTCCAGCGATTTCCCCCAGTATTCATTTGACCTCGTAGGGCTTATATCGGGCCCATCCTCCTCGTACATCAACCTGGCTGCAGGCTTCCTGCACATACGCGCCAAGTGACCACTGACGTTGCATTTTTGCAGGTGTATTGCTGATACCTGCAAGCTCTGGCTGGGTGTTTGCCTCCACACCTCCAGCATGAGCTGGAGGCCCCATTGAAGGAAACAAAAGGTCCATTACCAGTCGATCATCTCTGACTGTCTCTGTAACTGTCCTTAAGCGCACCATTAACAGGTGTTGATGGCCCCATTACTGGTCGCATTGTCCATTGCGATGGCATGAAACGCCGTTCAGCTAGCCATTGTCTCTGTTGAATTCTCCCTTTGGGTTCGACCATATGCTGGGGCATGTCCGAGTGCCCTTGTCTGCCTAGAGAACTGTGTGCCGCGTTAACAATGTTGACTCCCTGGTCGTTTGCTGCATTTGAGCCAAGATTTTTGTCATACATCATTCTGGTCTCTTCCTCCCCTGAGATAAATGTCTGGGCTATCAGAGCCGCCACTTCCAAGGTCAAGTCTTTGGTCTCAATCAGTTTTTTACTGCATATACACATGCTAGCGCTTCCTTTTCTACCATCCCGTAGCCCCTTTCTGCCTGGGACAGACTTCTGGAGGCACAAGCTACCGGCTGTAACTGACCATTGGCATTCACATGCTGCAACACACACCCGACCCCATAGGACAATGCATCGCACGTTAAAACAAGTTTCTTACACGGGTCATATAACGTTAACAGTTTGTTGGAGCATAACAAATTTCTTGCTCTATCAAAAGCCCTTTCCTGGCTGTCCCCCCAGACCCAATCACGACCTTTGCGTAGGAGCATGTGTAGCGGCTCTAACAGCATGCTCAATTTTGGAAGTTACCAAATCAAGAGCCCCAGGAACGAACACAGCTCTGTCGTGTTACGGGGCCTGGGTTCTCTCTGGATCGCTTCCGTTTTGGACGCAGTAGGTCTGATCCCATCTGCTGCTACCCTATTCCCCGGGAATTCTACCTCTGGAGCTAAGAAGACGCACTTCGCCTTTTTCAGTCACAGCTCTACCCGGTCCGGTCTGCGTATCACCTCCTCCAGGTTGTGGAGGTGTTCTCCAGTATCGCGACCCGTGATGAGGATGTCGTCTTGAAAAACCACCGTCCTTGGAATCGACTTGAGGAGGCTTTCCATATTTCATTGAAAGATCACGGCAGCCGAACGAATACCGAACGGACATCTGTTACACTCAAACGACCCCTTGTGTTTCGTGATGGTGGTCAGCTTCTTCGACTCACTCGCCAGCTCCTGAGTCATGTAAGCTGAGGTCAGGCCCAATCTTGAAAAAAGTTTGCCACCGGATAGCGTCGCAAAGAGGTCCTCCACTCTCGGTAGCGGGTACTGGTCTTAGAGTGACACCCGACTGATGGTGGCCTTGTAATCACCACATATCCTGACCGACCCATCCGCTTTGAGCACCAGCACGATCGGGCTCGCCCAGTCACTGAATTCGACTGGCGAGATGATGCCTTCCCTCAGCAGGCGGTCCAATTCGCATTCTATCTTTTCCCGCATCACGTACGGCACTGCGTGTCGTCCGGGTTTATGTGAATCACTACCTTGGCCCCCATGGAAGTGCCGATGCCGGGTTGAAATAATAAGTCAAATTTGACCAGGACCTGTGAGCATGATACTCGCTCCACAGAAGAAATTGCATTGACATCGCCCCATTTCCAGTTCATGACAGCAAGCCAACTCCTCCCCAGTAGTGCAGGACCGTCCTCCGGGACAATCCAGAGTGACAACCTGTTCTCCGAATCTTTGTGGGTCACGACTACCGTGGCGCTGCCTCGCACCGGAATGATCTCCTTTGTATATGTCCGTAGCTGTGCGTCAATCGGCAATAATTTTGGCCTACTGGCCTTGGACACCCATAACCTTTCGAACTGTTTGATACTCAAGGACTGGCTGGCCCCGTGTCTAGCTCCATTAATACTGGGATGCCATTGAGGAGCACTTTCATCATTATCGGTGGCGTCCTGGTATATGAACTGTATATGTGCTCCACATGAACTCGCTGAACTTCAGCTTCCAGCGATTTCCCCCAGTATTCATTTGGCCTCGTAGGGCTTACATCGGGCTCACCCTCCTCATACATCAACCTGGCTGCAGGCTTCCTACACATATGCACCGAGTGACCGCTGACGTTGCAGTTTCTGCAAGTATATTGCTGATACCTGCAAGCTCTGGCTGGGTGTTTGCCTCCACACCTCCAGCATGAGCTGGAGGCCCCATTGAAGGAAACAAAAGGTCCATTACCAGTCGATCGTCTCTGACTGTCTTTGTAACTGTCCTTAAGCGCACCATTAACAGGTGTTGATGGCCCCATTACTGGCCGCATTGTCCATTGCGATGGCATGAATCGCCGTTCAGCTAGCCATTGTTTGTTTAATTCCCCCTTTGGGTTTGACTACATGCTGGGGTCCCCCTCGCCCACACGCCATCTCCCCCTCACCCAATCCCCCTTTCCCCTCGCCCACCCACCCTTTCCCCATCGCCCATCCTCCCTTTCTCCATCGACCACGCTCCCTTTCCCTCACACTGACACTCCCATTCCTCAGTGCCGACACTCACTTTTCACCTCGCCGACCCTCCGTTTTCCCCACCACCGACCCTCCCTCTCCCCATCGCCCACCCTCCACTTCCCCCATCGCACACCATCCCTTTCCCTGTCGCCGACTCTCCCTCTCCCCGTCACCCACCCTCCCTGTTCCCATCACCCACCCTCCCTTTACCTTGCGCCAACCCTCCCTTTCCCCATTGCCCACCCTCCCCTTCCGCACCACCGACCCATCCTTTCCACCATGGACCTTCGCTTTCCCCAACGGCCACCCTGCCTTTCCCCATCGCCGACCCTCCCTTTCCGCATCGCTGGCTTTCCCTTTCGCATCACGGACCTGCCCTTTCCACCTCACCAACGCTCCATTTCCCGATCACCCACGCTCCCTTTCCCGATCGCCCACGCTCCCTTTCCCCCTAGGCCACACTCCCTCTCCCCGTCGCCCACCCTCCTTCCCGCCGTCGCGCACCCTCTCCCTCCCCTTCGCCCACCCTCCCTCCCTCTCCCCATCGCCAACCTTCCCTCTCCCCCTCGCCCACCCTCCCTCTCCCCATCGCCAACCTTCCCTCTCCCCCTCGCCCACCCTCCCTCTCCCCATCGCCAACCTTCCCTCTCCCCCTCGCCCACCCTCCCTCTCCCCATCGCCAACCTTCCCTATCCCCCTCACCCACCCTCCCTCTCCCCATCACCAACCTTCCCTCTCCCCCTCACCCACCCTCCCTCTCCCCATCGCCAACCTTCCCTCTCCCCCTCGCCCACCCTCCCTCTCCCCATCGTCAACCTTCCCTCTCCCCCTCGCCCACCCTCCCTCTCCCCATCGCCAAACTTCCCTCTCCCCCTCACCCACCCTCCCTCTCCCCATCGCCAACCTTCCCTCTCCCCCTCGCCCACCCTCCCTCTCCCCATTGCCCACCCTTCCTTTCTCCATCGACCACGCTCCCTTTAACCATCGCCCACGCTCCCTTTCCCTCGCACTGACACTCCCATTCCTCATTGCCGACCCTCAATTTTAACCTCGCCAACCCTGTTTTCACCACCACCGACCCTCCCTCTTCCCATCGTGGACCCTCCCTTTCCCCCTCGCACACCCTCCCTATCCCCGTCCCACCCTGTGTCCCTCGCACACCCTCACTTTTCCACATCGCCCACCCTCCTTCTCCCCATCGCGTACCCTCGTTCTCCCCATCACGCATCCTCCCTCCAACTCCCCATCGCCAACTTTCCCTCTCCCCTTTACCCACCCTCCCTCTCCCCGTCACCACACACTCCCTTTCCCCCTCACCCACCCACCCTTTCCCCATCGCCCATCCTCCCTTTCTCCATCGACCATGCTCCCTTTCCCTCGCACTGACACTCCCATTCCTCATTGCCGACACTCACTTTTCACCTCGCCAACCCTCCGTTTTTCCCACCACTGACCCTCCCTCTCCCTATCGCCCACCCTCCACTTCCCCGTCGCACACCATCCCTTTCCCCGTTGCCCACCCTCCCCTTCCGCACCACCGACCCGTCCTTTCCACATCACCCACCCTCCCTCTCCCCATCGCTGACTTTCCCTTTCGCAACACCGACCTGCCCTTTCCACCTCGCCCACCCTCCCTCTCCCCATCGCCCACCCTCCATCCCTCTCCCCATCACCAACTTTCCCTCTCCCCTTTGCCTACCTTCCTTCTCCCTCGTGCCGACCCTCCCTTTCCCAATTGCCCACCCTCCCTTTCCTCAACACCTACCCTCCCTTTTCCCCATTCCCTTATCCCATCGCCCAACCTCCCTCACCCCATCGCCCACCCTCCCTCTCTCCGTCACCCAACCTCCCTCCCCATCACCTACCCTCCCTTTCCACCTCGCCCACCCCCAATTTCACCATCGCCCATTCTCCCTCACCCCATCGCCCACCCTCCCTCTCTCCGTCACCCACCCTCCCTCCCCATCACCTACTCTCCCTTTCCACCTCGCCCACCGCCAATTTCTCCATCGCCCATTCTCCCTCTCTCCATCGCCCACCCTCCCTTTCCCCCTCACCCACCCTCCCTCTATCCCTCACCCACAATCCCACTATCCCTCGCCCACCCTCACTCTCTCCTTCGCCCACCCTCACTCTCTCCTTCGCCCACTCTCACTCTCCCCTTCGCCTACCATCCCTCGCTATTCCCATCGCCCATCCTCCCTCTCTCTCCCCATTGCTCCCTTCCCTCCCTCTATCGCCCACCCTCTCCCCATCGCGCACCCTCCCTCCCTCTCCCCTTCACCAACCTTCCCTCTCCCCGTCGGCCTCCCTCCCTCCCTCTCCCTCTTGCCCACACTCCCTCCCTCCCCGTCGCCCACACTCCCGCCCTCTCCCCTTTGCCCACCCTCCCTCCCTCGCCCACCCACCCTCTCCCCGTCGCCCACCCTCCCTCCCTCTCCGCGTCGCCCACCCTCCCTCCCTCTCCCCGTCGCCCACCCACCCTCCCTCTCCCCTTCGCCCACCCTCCTGCACTCTCCCCGTCGCCCACACTCTCTCCCTCTCCCCGTCGCCCACCCTCCCTCCCTCTCCCCGTCGCCCACCCACCCTCCCTCTCCCCTTCGCCCACCCTCCTGCACTCTCCCCGTCGCCCACACTCTCTCTCTCCCCTTCGCCCAGCCTCCCTCCCTCTCCCCGTCGCCCACACTCCCTCCCTCTCCCCGTTGCCCACACTCCCTCCCTCTCCCCGTCGTCCACACTCCCGCCCTCTCCCCGTCGCCCACACTCCCGCCCTCTCCCCGTCGCCCACACTCCCGCCCTCTCTCCGTCGCCCACACTCCCTCCCTCTCTCCGTCGCCCACACTCCCTCCCTCTCCCCGTCGCCCACACTCCCTCCCTCTCCCCATCGCCCACACTCCCGTCCTCTCCCCATCGCCCACACTCCCGTCCTCTCCCCATCGCCCACACTCCTGTCCTCTCCCCATCGCCCACACTCCCGCCCTCTCCCCATCGCCCACACTCCCGTCCTCTCCCCATCGCCCACACTCCCGTCCTCTCCCCATCGCCCACACTCCCGCCCTCTCACCGTCGCCCACACTCCAGCCCTCTCGTCGCCCACACTCCCGCCCTCTCGTCGCCCACACTCCCGCCCTCTCACCGTCGCCCACACTCCCGCCCTCTCGTCGCCCACACTTCTGTCCTCTCCCCGTCGCCCACACTCCCTCCCTCTCCCCATCGCCCACACTCCCGTCCTCTCCCTGTCGCCCACACTCCCTCCCTCTCACCATCGCCCACACTCCCTCCCTCTCACCGTCGCCCACACTCCCTCCCTCTCCCCGTCGCCCACACTCCCGCCCTCTCCCCGTCGCCCACACTCCCGCCCTCTCCCCGTCGCCCACACTCCCGCCCTCACCGTCGCCCACACTCCCATCCTCTCCCCGTCGCCCACACTCCCGCCCTCTCCCCATCGCCCACACTCCCTCCCTCTCCCCATCGCCCACACTCCCGCCCTGTCCCCGTCGCCCACACTCCCGTCCTCTCCCCGTCGCCCACACTCCCGCCCTCTCACCGTCGCCCACACTCACTCCCTCTCCCCATCGCCCACACTCCCTCCCTCTCCCCATCACCCACACTCCCTCCCTCTCCCCGTCGCCCACACTCCCGCCCTCTCACCGTCGCCCACACTCACTCCCTCTCCCCATCGCCCACACTCCCTCCCTCTCCCCGTCACCCACACTCCCTCCCTCTCCCCGTCGCCCACACTCACTCCCTCTCCCCATCGCCCACACTCCCTCCCTCTCCCCGTCGCCCACACTCCCGCCCTCTCACCGTCGCCCACACTCACTCCCTCTCCCCATCGCCCACACTCCCTCCCTCTCCCCATCACCCACACTCCCTCCCTCTCCCCGTCGCCCACACTCCCTCCCTCTCCCCATCACCCACACTCCCTCCTCTCCCCGTCGCCCACACTCACTCCCTCTCCCCATCACCCACACTCCCTCCCTCTCCCCATCACCCACACTCCCTCCCTCTCCCCGTCGCCCACACTCCCTCCCTCTCCCCATCACCCACACTCCCTCCCTCTCCCCGTCGCCCACACTCACTCCCTCTCCCCATCGCCCACACTCCCTCCCTCTCCCCGTCGGCCACACTCACTCCCTCTCCCCATCGCCCACACTCCCTCCCTCTCCCCGTCGCCCACACTCACTCCCTCTCCCCATCACCCACACTCCCTCCCTCTCCCCGTCGCCCACACTCCCTCCCTCTCCCCGTCGCCCACACTCCCGTCCCCTCCCCGTCGCCCACACTCCCTCCCTCTCCTCGTCGCCCACACTCCCGCCCTCTCGTCGCCCACACTCCCTCCCTCTCCCCGTCGCCCACACTCCCGCCCTCTCGTCGCCCACACTCCCTCCCTCTCCCCGTCGCCCACACTCCCGCCCTCTCCGTGTCGCCCACCCACCCTCCCTCTCCGCGTCGCCCACCCACCCTCCCTCTCCCCTTCGCCCACACTCCCTCCCTCTCCCCGTTGCCCACACTCCCTCCCTCTCTTCGTCGCCCACACTCCCGTCCTCTCCCCGTCGCCCACACTCCCGTCCTCTCCCCGTCGCCCACACTCCCGTCCTCTCCCCGTCGCCCACACTCCCGTCCTCTCCCCGTCGCCCACACTCCCGTCTTCTCCCCGTCGCCCACACTCCCGACCTCTCCCCGTCGCCCACACTCCCGTCCTCTCCCCGTCGCCCACACTCCCGTCCTCTCCCCGTCGCCCACACTCCCGTCTTCTCCCCGTCGCCCACACTCCCGTCCTCTCCCCGTCGCCCACACTCCCGTCCTCTCCCCGTCGCCCACACTCCCGTCCTCTCCCCGTCGCCCACACTCCCTCCCTCTCCCCGTCGCCCACACTCCCGTCCTCTCCCCGTCGCCCACACTCCCGTCCTCTCCCCGTCGCCCACACTCCCGTCCTCTCCCCGTCGCCCACACTCCCTCCCTCTCCCCGTCGCCCACACTCCCGACCTCTCCCCGTCGCCCACAATCCCGTCCTCTCCCCATCGCCCACACTCCTGTCTTCTCCCCGTCGCCCACACTCCCGTCCTCTCCGCGTCGCCCACACTCCCGACCTCTCCCCGTCGCCCACACTCCCTCCCTCTCCCCTTCGCCCACACTCCCGCCCTCTCCCCGTCGCCCACACTCCCGCCCTCTCCCCTTCGCCCACACTCCCGCCCTCTCCCCTTCGCCCACACTCCCTCCCTCTCCGCGTCGCCCACCCTACCTCCCTCTCCCCATCGCCCACACTCCCGCCCTCTCCCCGTCGCCCAC
Organism: Pristiophorus japonicus; assembly: GCF_044704955.1. Classification (NCBI taxonomy): domain Eukaryota; kingdom Metazoa; phylum Chordata; class Chondrichthyes; family Pristiophoridae; genus Pristiophorus; species Pristiophorus japonicus. The sequence goes on along the minus strand of NC_091986.1, from coordinate 42,027,856 downwards.
ACTCCCTCCCTCTCCCCGTCGCCCACACTCCCGCCCTCTCCCCTTCGCCCACACTCCCTCCCTCTCCCCGTCGCCCACACTCCCGCCCTCTCCCCTTCGCCCACACTCCCGCCCTCTCCCCGTCGCCCACACTCCCGCCCTCTCCCCTTCGCCCACACTCCCTCCCTCTCTCCGTCGCCCACACTCCCGCCCTCTCCCCGTCGCCCACACTCCCTCCCTCTCCCCGTCGCCCACACTCCCGTCCTCTCCCCGTCGCCCACACTCCCGTCCTCTCCCCGTCGCCCACACTCCCGCCCTCTCGTCGCCCACACTCCCGCCCTCTACCCGTCGCCCACCCTCCCGCCCTCTCCCCGTCGCCCACCCTCCCTCTCACCGTCGCCCACACTCCTGCCCTCTCACCATCGCGCACACTCCCTCCCTCTCCCCGTCGCCCACACTCCCGTCCTCTCCCCGTCGCCCACACTCCCTCCCTCTCCCCGTCGCCCACACTCCCGTCCTCTCCCCGTCGCCCACACTCCCTCCCTCTCACCCTCGCCCACAATCCCTCCCTCTCCCCGTCGCTATCACTCCCGTCCTCTCCCCGTCGCCCACACTCCCTCCCTCTCCCCGTCGCCCACACTCCCTCCCTCTCCCCGTCGCCCACACTCCCTCCCTCTCCCCGTCGCCCACATTCCCTCCCTCTCCCCGTCGCCCACACTCCCGTCCTCTCCCCGTTGCCCACACTCTCTCCCTCTCCGCGTCGCCCACCCACCCTCCCTCTACCTGTCGCCCACACTCCCTCCCTCTCCCCTTTACCCACCCTCCCTCCCTCTCCCCGTCGCCCACACTCCCTCCCTCTCCCCGTCGCCCACACTCCCTCCCTCTCCCCCACACTCCCTCCCTCTCCCCTTTACCCACCCTCCCTCCCTCTACCTGTCGCCCACACTCCCTCCCTCTCCCCTTCACCCACCCTCCCTCCCTCTCCCCGTCGCCCACACTCCCTCCCTCTCCCCGTCGCCCACACTCCCTCCCTCTCCCCGTCGCCCACACTCCCTCCCTCTCCCCGTCGCCCACACTCCCGCCCTCTCCCCGTCGCCCACACTCCCTCCCTCTCCCCGTCGCCCAAACTCCCTCCCTCTCCCCGTCGCCCACACTCCCGCCCTCTCACCATCGCCCACACTCCCGCCCTCTCCCCATCGCCCACACTCCCGCCCTCTCGTCGCCCACACTCCCGCCCTCTCCCCATCGCCCACACTCCCGCCCTCTCCCCGTCGCCCACACTCCCGTCCTCTCCCCGTCGCCCACACTCCCGTCCTCTCCCCATCGCCCACACTCCCGCCCTCTCGTCGCCCACACTCCCGTCCTCTCCCCATCGCCCACACTCCCGCCCTCTCACCGTCGCCCACACTCCCTCCCTCTCCCCGTCGCCCACACTCCCTCCCTCTCCCCGTCGCCCACACTCCCTCCCTCTCCCCGTCGCCCACACTCCCGCCCTCTCCCCGTCGCCCACACTCCCTCCCTCTCCCCGTCGCCCAAACTCCCTCCCTCTCCCCGTCGCCCACACTCCCGCCCTCTCACCATCGCCCACACTCCCGCCCTCTCCCCATCGCCCACACTCCCGCCCTCTCGTCGCCCACACTCCCGCCCTCTCCCCATCGCCCACACTCCCGCCCTCTCCCCGTCGCCCACACTCCCGTCCTCTCCCCGTCGCCCACACTCCCGTCCTCTCCCCATCGCCCACACTCCCGCCCTCTCGTCGCCCACACTCCCTCCCTCTCCCCTTCGCCCACACTCCCGCCCTCTCCCCGTCGCCCACACTCCCGCCCTCTCCCCATCGCCCACACTCCCGCCCTCTCGTCGCCCACACTCCCTCCCTCTCCCCGTCGCCCACACTCCCTCCCTCTCCCCTTCGCCCACACTCCCGCCCTCTCCCCGTCGCCCACACTCCCGCCCTCTCCCCGTCGCCCACACTCCCTCCCTCTCCCCGTCGCCCACACTCCCTCCCTCTCCCCGTCGCCCACACTCCCGCCCTCTCCCCGTCGCCCACACTCCCGCCCTCTCACCATCGCCCACACTCCCGTCCTCTCCGCGTCGCCCACACTCCTGCCCTCTCACCATCGCCCACACTCCCTCCCTCTCCCCGTCGCCCACACTCCCGTCCTCTCCCCGTCGCCCACACTCCCTCCCTCTCCCCGTCGCCCACACTCCCGTCCTCTCCCCGTCGCCCACACTCCCTCCCTCTCACCCTCGCCCACACTCCCGCCCTCTCCCCATCGCCCACACACCCGTCCCCTCCCCATCGCCCACACTCCCGCCCTCTCACCGTCGCCCACACACCCGCCCTCTCACCATCGCCCACACTCCCGTCCTCTCCCCATCGCCCACACTCCCTCACTCTCACCATCGCCCACACTCCCGTCCTCTCACCATCGCCCACACTCCCTCCCTCTCCCCGTCGCCCACACTCCCTCCCTCTCCCCGTCGCCCACACTCCCTCCCTCTCCCCGTCGCCCACACTCCCATCCTCTCACCATCGCCCACACTCCCGCCCTCTCGTCGCCCACACTCCCTCACTCTCACCATCGCCCACACTCCCGTCCTCTCACCATCGCCCACACTCCCGCCCTCTCCCCGTCGCCCACACTCCCGCCCTCTCCCCGTCGCCCACACTCCCGCCCTCTCCCCATCGCCCACACTCCCGCCCTCTCGTCGCCCACACTCCCTCCCTCTCCCCGTCGCCCACACTCCCTCCCTCTCCCCTTCGCCCACACTCCCGCCCTCTCCCCGTCGCCCACACTCCCGCCCTCTCCCCGTCGCCCACACTCCCTCCCTCTCCCCGTCGCCCACACTCCCTCCCTCTCCCCGTCGCCACACTCCCGCCCTCTCCCCCGTCGCCCACACTCCCGCCCTCTCCCCGTCGCCCACACTCCCTCCCTCTCACCATCGCCCACACTCCCGTCCTCTCCGCGTCGCCCACACTCCTGCCCTCTCACCATCGCCCACACTCCCTCCC